>NC_056745.1:1042715829-1042813329 GCF_019279795.1 Protopterus annectens | reverse complement strand
TCAATGAATTGTTCCTGCCACGTACATAAAATTCCATTGAAGCATGGCATAGAAGACTTAAATGTCTGTTGGGTAGCAGAAGCATGGACTTATCTATGTTAATGACAGCTCTAGTCAGCTCTAGTCATAGAACAAGGTCGTGTGGATGAACTTAGGGTCCGGATGGCTACAGGATTTCCCCCCACACCAAAAAAAAAGAAAGCTTATTTTAAGGCAGCAACAGTTTGAGACAGTGTTGGCTAATAAGGAGTCATATTCTTGTATGCAGTTTGTCACAGCAATTGCTAACTTGCTAAAAATGTAGTGAACTGCATCATGTGACTGTTAAGAATGATTTTCACTTTTCATTTATTTTTTTACTTACCTCGAGTAGAAAGTCAGTGTTCCAGGTGTTGGTCTTCTGGTTTGTCGGTCCTTTCATCTCATTGTAGTGAAACTTGGTGATGTGGCCATTCGGGTAAGTTAAGTAGACCCGTATATGTGTATATATATATATATATATATATATATATATATATATATATATATATATATATATATATATATATCGGATCCATACTTATGCAGAAACAGCAATTTCACCGAAAGTGAAACCGTCGATCATACATTCGCAAAAGTGCTTTTACTGTAAAAGCACTTTCGCGAAAGTATGATAAAAAATAGATGAAATCAGTAGGGAATGGCTGTTGCTGAGATCGGAGTACAGTGGGGAAAAGGGAATATACCCTTTTCCCCACTATAGTGCAATCTCGGAGTGAGAATATAAAAGTAGGGGATGTGGGGGGCACAGCCCCCACATGAGGGTTGCAGGGGGGCTTGCCTCCCTGCGTAAATGTTATGTGTTTTTTGTTTTTTATTTATTTTCTTGTTTTGTTTATTTTATGGACTTTAGCAAAAGCTCTTTTTCGGTTAAAAGCGCTTTCGCTAAAGTGTGTTCGGTAGATGTGGATTCGAACTATTGAACTTTCATTCAATAGTATGAGATCCATATATGTAAATATATATATATATATATATATATATATATATATATATATATATATATATATATATATATATATATATATATGTGTGTGTGTGTGTGTGTGTGTGTGTGTGTGTGTGTATACACATACACACACACACACACACACACACACACACACCATATGATAAGCTTTTGGAATCCAGCTGGTGAGGAAATCAACCATGTTTTCTCCTTCCATTTTTTCAGACACAAGAAAAACTCTTCCATGATTTATTCTTTCCCAGTTTTCTGTGTCATCCAGCTTATCCAGTAGCCAGTAATTTTGTTTTAGTAAAATTTCAATGTGCTGTTTTTCTGGTCACCCAGTCTTACCTTGATGCCTTTTAAATTTGTTTCAATACTAAATATGTTTCTATACTGATCATTTTGTTATTAGATCATGTTTTTTTAGAAGTTAAAACCATTTGTAGCTATTATGTTGTATATAATCTACCTTTTTATCCAAAGTGTCCATTTTTAAAGATAATGTTTGTAGCTTCCGGAAATCTTTCTTTGCAGAGGTGGTCTCTTGTCCAGTAGTTTTGGAACCCAACATCCTACAAGTGGTCTCTTGATATATATATATATATATATATATATATATATATATATATATATATGTCTATATTATAATCTCGAAGGTTTAAAACTTCGAATCACTAAAGATCGAACTTTAGTGATCAAAGTCTTAAACCATCGAAACCAAAAAAAATATATACTAATTTAAAAAAATAAAAACTAAATAGTGTGTAGGCAGGAAGGCAAGTCCCCCTGCACCCCCCACACACCCCCTACTTAAATATACCAAGAACGCACTACATTGAAGTAAACGAAAATCTCCCCCTATGGAGATTTTCCATTTAAACGTTTGATGCAGTGCGCTTTCGGTATTCTCGTGTCAACAATATCATATTCGATATTGTCAGACTTTGAGATTTTAATATAGGCCCATATATATATATATATATATATATATATATATATATATATATATATATGTATATATATTCTGGCAGAATTTGTAATTATTAATTTTTGATTAATATAATTCAGTCCTGAGACAAAATACATATTTTCCATCACTTCTAGTATCAAAAGCACTCTAATAGTACAGAGCAACCAAAATCTGCTGCAATCAAGCCATCATCTTAGCCACTCCCCTACAGCAAGCATTTTTCTGAGGGATAAGAAGTCTGAAACTCAAATGTCTTTCATTATTTACTGACTTCAGTCCTCAATGATTTTCCTAAGAACCACAAATTTTATGAGGAACACACCAAAAATATGAGACAAAATGTTGGACAGTCTGTGAAATTCTCCACACATGAAAAGAATGTGTGAAAAAACACTGCTAACAATGTTTTGCAGGAGCAATCCAAAATAACTTCAGCAGCTATTCGGAAAAGCTGTCTTGTAGGGACTAACCAGAATGCATTCTTAAAAATCCAGACAAACTACTCTGTTAACCATACATTATGAATAATTTTAAAATGGGATACCACAATATAAAGTAGTGCTATAACTAAGAACAAAAACAATAAGTTGTCATTTAAAACATCATATTTTGTATCTTACAATGGGGATATACTGTGCAGTATTATAATTTATTAAAAGGGCGGTGTCACTTTAAGAAAGACTCCAGTAGTGTCTGTAATAATATACTCATATACTCAATGCGCCAGTATTATCTGCCTCTCTTTTTCTTTAAGATAAGCCAGACTTGAGGGAGTTCATCTTTATCTTGCTAATGCTTATATGAAATGCATGACAGTTATCTGAAACATACAGAAAATCACAAAACATGCACTTTATTTAGGTACCAAGTCATCCATACCACTAACATAGAGATTGTACTATCACAACCCCCTCTTATTATGTTCTTACTTCAGTATTGCCCATGTCATTCAAAAAAGGGCATATTGATATTTATCATATATCACCCACACATTTCTCTTTCAAGAAACTGAGATATCAGTGCAGCTTTTTCAAGTAATTAGTATTTACTGGTGTAATTCAACAACAAAAAAATCATGCAACTGTAAAATTAAGTCACAGCAAAAACATATGCATATCTAGGTTATCTGGTTGAAGTGGAACAGTGCTTTCAAGCAGTGCCACATTTCTACTCATTGAAATACTCTGTATACCCCAATTGTCCTTCTGAACTGTGCCGATTATAATACACTATACAGCTTTCACTTCCTTCAGTGTAGTGCTCATCCAGTCTTAGGACATAAAATACCATTCTAGACTTACCTAACAGATTCCAAGTTCCATTTTCTACATTACAATAATATTTTGTGCCTCTAGAAAAGCATATATTATGGCTTCCTATACCTCATTGAGGTTAAAAAGCCCCCAGTGAAGCTGAGCTCCCTAATCACTGTTTTTCATAGGAAATCTCTGTTAGTGCAATTTCTAAGAGTACATTAACAATGATTCCTTTCTTTAGGGAAAGTTATCCCTTCTTTGTGTTTGTCAAACAATGAAGTTGGTATATATAAATTCAGGGGGTTGTGGGGCAGAGGGCTTGTCCCCTGAAAAAAAATTGCTTTATTTTTGCTTTTCATTCAGGTAAGGTTATAACTAATTATTTTCAACTCATTATAATCATCTCCAACTGTATCTATATGAGTCATAGGGGAAACACTTTTTACAAATATGTTAATATTCTTACTCTGCAAATCTGTACTTACATGCCTATGTCATTGAGGATGTCTTTAGATACCTTTCCCAAGAGAATCAATTCAGCAATGAGACTTCCCTGTGGTTTCAGGTAGTTTCTGTCATTTTTAATCCATGACAGCCTATTCAAAGCTTTGAGGTTTCTGATACAAAGACTGCATCTTTTCTCTGCTGGGTCCCAAATTAGAAGTTGCAAGAGTTTCTAAATTGTTCTGTATTTCATTGATTCTATCCACTTTGATGCTTTGATATGGCTTTGATGCTCATCACATTCTAAAAGTATTTCTATCAGTTGTAAGGAATACTGCAGGGACACCCCTACACTGATCCTACAAGTCTAAATGCTGTGTGGAAAGTTTTTTTGTTTTTTAACACCCTCAGTCCTTTATGAAACATCTTTGTTTTTAATAATAAAAAGCAGTTACAAATTCCATGCAAATTTAAGCTCCAATTTACAGGTTAAATTGTTGTCTACCATTATGTCTAGCAATATAATGATACTGTGTTTTTATTATTTGACAATTTATTCAGTAATCATAATTTATTTCCTTATTAACAAGTGTCATGATGCTACATTTGCAAGCATTAAAGATAAGGTGATTACTACTACACCAGGTAATAATATAGCAATAACCCACGCCTGGGTGTGGGTAATGCTGGATTTACCCACGGTTGGCGTGGTTTGGTCCCGAGGCGGCCGAGGACCAAACAAAGACAACCGTGGGTAAATCCAGCATTACCCACACCCAGAAGTGGGTTATTGCTATTATACCATGGTGTTAGTTTGCTTTGTATTATATTTGTATTGTTGCTGTTTAGGTTTTCGTTAGCTTTTTTTTGTATTCTTCCACTTTTTGTGAGATAAAATAGTCCACACTTTCAGTTTGTTTTTATTTTATTATTGTTTTTGAAGGGATGTAATCAAAAGGGTAGGTGATGCTTGTTATAAAATAGTTTAAGCAGTGTAGAAGTTTATAACGTGTAGTTATGTTTTACTAGTTATGGGTATGTTGAAATGTGGTGTAGTGTTAATTTGTATTAATTTTTTTAAACTATGTACTTTTAGTAATTGGTCACTAGATGGTGGTGTTGTATACGGTTTTAGAAGATGTATGCTGATGTGGACGTTTGGTATGGTGTGTGTTTTTTACTTTGCAAGGGATGTCTGGTGTGTTTTAATATGTATATTTTTGGAGTTATGTGTGTATAGGTATTGTAGGGAATATAGGTGAGTGAATGGTTTTATGAAAATGCTTGGTTTTGTTGGGTTATAACTGGTGGTTATGTAGTGTGTGTGTGGTGTATTTGCGACTGTATGAGTTTTGATTTTGTTTGTGTTCGAAGTGAGGGAATGAGAAATATTATATGGGTAATGGTTAATTTTGTGAGTTTTACTTGAATTGTTGTGTGTTTTTTGTTTTTACGTTTACTGTACGTTAATGTTTGCTTGCTGTCGCCGCAGCACGATATTTACTGACCGGACTTGTTTCCTTGTTTGTCGTACGATTTAGTATGTGCACGCTGGTTGGATTAGCCAATCAGCGTGCACGTTTTTCGTCTTTTCCGATGTTCACATGGTATAATTGTTTGTAAGTCACCTTGGAGAACTTCAGCATTTTTTACTGAAGTGATTCTATTGCCCAGTTTGTAGTCATTAGCATATTTCGCTAGTTTTTGCTTATTTCCCCTAATTATATCTGTGATGAACAATCCAAAAAGAAGTAATCTCAGTACAGATCTCAGAGATACAGCACTTGTAACTCCTGTTGGGGTAAACAGCTATCTCTTCACATTCACTTGCTGTGTACTGCTGCTTAATTAGAAATGTAATCATTGAGTTATGTAAGAATTAAAATTTAATATTATTAATTTCTGAATTGCTCCTTTATGTGGGATAATGCTGACTGCCTTAGCAAGGTCAGGATAAGCAGTATGTACTGTCTGCACTTTCTTCAAAGAATGCCACATAATTTGAAGCTTTCTCACTTTCAATGTCCTTTGCCAAATTGCATCCAGCTATGTTCCATCATCAGTGGATAAGTGGCCATGCATGTCTCACTCCAATATGACATCTGTCTCACCTCTCCTTCTTCCTTTTAGTTCATGTGCCTTATTTCCAGTTTCAGGCTTGATACAGAACAATGTAATCATAAAGTCATGACCAGCATACTTAAACTCTCTGATTTCAATAGAATCTCATTTTCTCTACCCCATCCTAAATTGAGCACCTAGTTTTTACATTAATGAACCAAAAATATACTTTATTCAGCTGTTCTTGCTGTAACTGTCTTGGTTTGCTGTTCTGTGTGCTCTTATCTGTTCAGTTGCTCTTACTCTGCACTTATTACAGCTTGTTAGTAGTCTCCTAATTTACTGCCTTTTGTGCTTATTTTTAGTGCTTTGTTAATTTAATTGCCAAAAAAAAAATTCTAAGCTTGTTTCCTGCCTTTCCTGTAACTAGTCTAGTCCAGATACAGATTTACTGTATCTAGGACTGTTGGTTAGCATCTGAGCCCCCCAAGCCTTTTTGTGTTGGAGGGAAGCCTTCTAGCTTATCAGTGAGAGTGATAAGCACTAGGTAGCCTATCTACCACAAGAGGAGTGGATTCTGACCCACAAATTGTAGTTTATTGGCCGTTTGGGCAGTCTTTCCATCTCTTTCAACTTTAGGGTTTAAAAGCCTGCATTTGCACTTGTTTCCCACCTTTCCTGTAAATAGTCTAGTCCAGATACAGATTTGATGTATCCAGGACTGTTTGTAAGCTTCTGAGCCCCTCAAGCCTTTCTGTGTCAGAGGGAAGCCTTCTAGCTTGTCAATGGGAGTGGTAAGCACTAGGTAGCCATCTACTACAACTTGAGTGGTCTCTGGCCCAGAAATTGTAGTTTATTGGCCGTATGAGCAGTTTTCCATCTCTTTCAACTTTCTGGTCTAAAAGCCCACATTTGTACTTTTCCCGCCTTTCCTGTAAATAGTCTAGTCCAGATACAGATTTGTTGTATCCAGGACTGTATGTAAGCTTCTGAGCCCCCAAGCCTTTCTGTGTTGGAGGGAAGCCTTCTAGCTTATCAGTGGAAGTGGTAAGCATTAGGTAGTCTATCTACCACAAGAGGAGTGGATTCTGGCCCAGGAATTGTAGTTCATTGGCCGTTTGGGCAGTTCTTTTCCCATCTCTTTCAACTTTCTGAATTAAAAACCTGCATTTGCGCTTGTTTCCCAACTTTCCTTTAACTAGTCTAGCTCAGATACAGATTTGCTGTATCCAGGACTGTTTGTAACCTTCTGAGCCCCCCAAGCCTTTCTGTGTTGGAGGGAAGCCTTCTAGCTTGTCAGTGAGAGTGGTAAGCACTAGGTAGCCATCTACCACAAGTGGAGTGGTCTCTGGCACAGAAATTTTAGTTTATTGGCCGTATGAGCAGTTTTCCATCTCTTTCACTTTCTGATCTAAAAGTTCGCGTTTGCGTTTTTCCCGCATTTCCTGTAAATAGTCTAGTCCAGATACAGATTTGCTGTATCCAGGACTGTATGTAAGCTTCTGAGCCCCCAAGCCTTTCTGTGTTGGAAGGAAGCCTTCTATCTTAACAGTGGGAGTGGTAAGCATTAGGTAGCCTATCTACCACAAGAGGAGTGGATTCTGGCCCAGAAATTGTAGTTTATTGACCGTTTGGGTAGTCTTTCCATCTCTTTCAACTTTAGGGTTTAAAAGCCTGCATTTGCACTTGTTTCCCACCTTTCCTGTAACTAGTCTAGTCCAGATACAGATTTGCTGTATCCAGGACTGTTTGCAAGCTTCTGAGTGGTGCCAAAGTCTGCTCTTCAATTTTTCTCTTAGATCTGCTAGTTCTCTCCTCTCCTGCACTTTTACTAGCTTATTAGTCTAGCACTTTACCAGACTTCTTGTAGCAATTATAGTAGCACACAAAAGTGCTATCAGCACTAAATGTTCTACAAGGAAACAGCTCCAGTACTTATTATTAATGCCCACCCCTCCAGGCATGTGTAAAGGTCAGGTCCCTGTGCTTTCTCCTATTAACCTGGTGAACTTGATCATCCTGAGGCAATGTAGCAACTCTCCTCTTACCTCCCAACACTCAGACTTGCAAGAGATGCACTTATATATCAAATTGGAAGCCACGCACTCTCCAGCCAAGACCGGAATAGCTGGTCAAGATGAGAAGGTCAACACTTGCATCACTCCACATGGAACACATCACCCCCCAGAACACACACCAGCACTGCCTTCACATAAAAACACAGACCACAAACCCACTTTCATGGAGGCTCTCAGTAAAAATCTACCCAAACAGCAGAGCCCGCCAAGGCAGAAATGCACTCAACCACCACAACGCAACACTAATCATGAGACACATAACTCTGCTAAACAGTGTGCCACTCAACCAAAGCCCCTACAGCAAAACAGCATGCCCAAAACACTAGTCATAGGTGACTCGATAGTGAGGCACACTGATGTCCCACTCACTAGGTTGAATAAGGAGAAAGTAACAGTCAGCTGCCTGTCAGATGTCAGAATCCACCACATAATGCACGCACTCAGGTCCCTCAACAATAGGTACAAATATGACTCAGTCATTGTACATGTGGTTGTGAATGACCTAACATGTACCTCCCTGGACTACATGAAAAGAGACATGGAGGAGCTCTTGGATTATGTAGCCTAGGTGGGTATGACCCTAGTCCTACCATCACTCAGAATGATACCACAGTACAAGCAGAAATTATTAATTTCAACAATTGGCTAAGATGCTGGTGTCACTCTAAGAGGATCCAGTATCTGTCTGCCTGGGATGACATGATTGACATACCTCGATGCTTTGCCAGAGATGGCCTGCATCTGTCACCCCTGGGCTTCTAGATACTGGCCAAGGCTCTTGCCACCCCCTATAGTGCCTTTTTTAGGCAGTGTTCCAAATACAAAATTAGCACCATAACAGCTACAAACAAACACAATCTGAGGGTCATGCTGCTCAACACTAGAAGTCTAAATCTCAAAATGCACTCGCTCGAAGCAGTCCTTAAAATGGAGAACATCGACATTTGTGCTGTAACAAAGACCTGGTTCAAGGCAGCAGAAAGCACCTCTACACTACCAGGCTAAAACTCTTTCCACACCTTTCGGCCCCAGAACTTGGAACGAAGCTCCAAGGACGGTGGTGTTTCCATATTCATAAATGATGTGCACACTTCCAGACTGGTAGCACAACATAATGCATTAGAGATACTTCAGGTGCAGCTAACACTGGGTAAGACAGCGATTCAGGTCATAGCCTGCTATAGGTCCCCAAACATGTCGCAAGACTCACACTCCATGTTCCTAAGCACACTGGAGAATATTAGGGTCCAACCTAACACTCTCATACTAGGTGACTTCAACTACCCCTCCATTAGCTGGGAAAACTACTCATGTACCAATACACTTGCCCAACATTTTCCTGGAGTTCATTAATTCCAATGCCCTGGACCAGCTTGTTCTTACCCCCACTAGAGGTAGCAACATCCTTGACCTGGTCATTACTAACATGGGCGACCATTGCTCTACACAAATAGTCAGCACCTCCCTGGTTAGATCCGACCACAAACTAATCACCTTGGAAATCCACATCCCTCCCACCCCTCCCGCAAAGGTAACCACCATGAAAACTTTCTCCAAAGCTAACTTTGGGATCCTAAAAACAGAGGTGGCTAACTTCACGGCACCCATGCAAATGGAGAATAGTTGCATGACTGCCGAATCATACACCAATGCACTGTATGAACATGTACACAAATGCATGGATCTTGTCATACCCAATAGAACCAAAATGCTCTCCTCCAAAAAACGGAAGCCAATCTGGTGGTCCTCTCCCATAAACAAACTCTACAACAGAAGGAGGAAACTGATGCAGAATAAGGTGTAGTCTCAAGACTGGAAAAACTTCCTTATCAGCCTCAACAAAAAGTTGAGATCCCTCATCAAATCCTCTAAACCTAGCTATGAAAACAGAATTGCAGCAGACAGTAAAGTCAACCATAAGACCTTCTACATTTGTGTAAAGAATCTCCATGGCAATACCCAGATTTGCTCTGAGCTACTGCACAATGGTAGCTCCTATACTGAGCCAACAGATATTGCCAATATAGTAGCTAACAGATTTAGTGCCAACTTTACCCCTTTCTTCCCTCCAAAGGACCAAGCACAATACCAGTAGATTGCCAGGCATCCAGTATTACTTCTGCATAGGTTAAAACAGCATTGTCCAAGGCCAATAATACAGCTTCTATGGGACCTGACAATATCCCTGGCTGTGTTTTACATGAAGTACAGAGTGAACTGGCACCTCACCTGTGTGCCCTGTTCAATCACAGCCTCACCTCAGGCTTTGTCCCTACCAAATGGGGCACTGTTACAGTCATCCCTTTCCACAAAGGTGGAGCGACTACAGACCCTGGGAACTACTGCCCCATTAGCCTGACGAGTCTGATATGCAAAGCTATGGAATGCATCATCATGGACCTAATAAACAAGGATATAGGGAATCTCCAAACTTTGGATTCCACACAGTTTGGTTTTGTGAAGTGTAGATCATGCCTGCTCAACTTGGTTGACTTCTTTGAGTCAGTCACCAGAGCTGTGGATAAAGGCAAGGTGGTTCATACAGCCTACCTTGATCTGGCCAAGGCTTTTGATTCCATTCCCCACTCAGGAATCATAGAAAAACTCACTAAGCTAGGCATCAACCCCTATATCACTAGGTGGGTTGGAAACTGGCTGACAGACAAAACCCACAGTGTGAAAGTAGCTGACTCCAAGTCAGACTGCCGACTAGTCACGAGTGGAGTCCCAGAGGGTTCGGTCCTGGGTAATCTCCAGTTTGGTATCTACTCCTCTGAAGTCCAGGCCGACACGAAGGGATTCTGGCTGACAAAGTTCACAGACGATTGCAAGTTGAGAGCTATTATTAACTCCCCAAGTGATGTTGACATCCTACAGAATGGCCTCTCTGAGACCAACAACTGGTGTCAGAACCATAGCCTTAAGTTCAATACCAAAAAACGTGTCGTTATCCCCGTTGGGAAAAACCTGGTTCCCATGAATTGCCACATTGATAGTAGTCAGCTGAAAGCAGAAGGTATTATAAGAGATCTGGGAACACAGGTTGACAGCAACCTCTCTTTTGATCACCACATTGGCACTGTGGTCAGAAAATCCTTCTGTGTGGCATATCTCATTACTAAGGGTTTTGCATCCAGGAAGAAAGAAGTCATTGTCTCCCTCTACTCTTCCCTCATTAGTCCAATCATTGAGTACAATGCCCCATTTGGCATGTACCTCACTAAACACCTGCAACAACTGGAGAGGCTGCAAAAGTACTTCACAAAGAGGATCCTAGGCCTTAAACACTTGTCCTATATGGACAGACTCAAAAAACTCCAACTATTCTCTGTCTCATATCACCTACTTAGAGGCGATTTCTGCTTGACTTACAAAGCTATGTCTGACCCAGCTCTGTTAGAAATACTACATCTAAAGAAATCCAAATCCCTCCACACCATACACTCCAGAGACCTCAACCTCATTACCACAATCAACAGAATGTACTGGAAGGACAGGGTCATAACCCAGAGACTGCCAATGCTATGGAATAGACTTCCCATACATGTCAAGCAGAGTACCTCACTGCCCCTCTTCAAGAGAAATCTTGATGAGTTGATGGGAAATAGAAAATTCACTCCAGGGATAACTCCAGTGACTGTACTTGACAGAGGCACTGGGAACTAAGGTCGGGTGGCACGATGCCAGGGTAATCCTATGGCTAGACTTGTAAAGGCCCCAGGGCCATTAGCCTAGTACACACCTATGAACCTATGCAATACTATACTCAGCCATCTACAATTAAAATCTTAACCAAACAACCTATTTCACAGACAAACAAATACGACCAGGCACAGGAATAGCAAAGAACCAGAGAGGTAGAGTACAAAAATACCAACAACCAAAAGACCCACTCTGTCCACCATGGCGTTTAAAGTTTTATTCACAAAAAAAAACAAGGATAAGTGCTTTCAAGCTATTTGCTCTTCAGATCTGAAGAAGAGCAAATAGTTCAAAAGTACTTATCCTTGTTCTTTTTGGGAATAAAACTGTAAATGCCATGGTGGACTGAGTGGGTCTTTTTGTTCCTGGTATTTCACAGACAAGCACACTCTGATATCCATACTGGTTTTCTGTGGAAGTGAAGAGCAACACTGAGATGTAAGGTCTCCTATCACAAATGAAACAAATGATAATCTCTGAAAATATATTCTACAGATTCCCAGGTAACAAACCATTGTAAAACAAAGTTCTTTCACTTTGCATACCTTTCATGTTTCTCAAGCTGCAAAATTACATCATATATGTCTCTAGTATTTCAATTGCCCCCAAAGATAACCTAATGAGACTATTCACCTCCGAGACTGTTTTAACTCATTCAGTCCTGAAAAGCAGGAGGTTAATTAATCCCATTGCTTACTGAGGTCTCTTAAACCAGGAAATCACTTGCTTCCTAAGAACTTTCCTCTAAAACCTTCCACTGAAAGCACACTTCATAAGATTTTCAATAAGTTACAAAAACTATAATATATGAAAGTTCTTTGGTAGGCAGTGGACTGTACACTGGTGTTGGCATAACAGGTCTGTCTGCAGATGTTTATTTTATATAGCAGATTTCAGAAACAAAATTATATTTCATATGCCAAAAAAATCACTTGTGTTATAATCAAACAAATTGTTATATCTCTGTAAGCATACGAGATAGATGTAAGATGTCAGTGGGAGAATTGTTCACCTGTATTTGAGCTTTCAAATGATATATAAGGGAGGTAACATACTGCTGTTTTGTAATAGCACAGAAACTATGCAAGTTTATGCATAAAATACTTTCACATTATTTCAAAACAATACTAATCTGCAAAACCATGTGTATTAGATATTATACCATGACCCCCCATTAATATTCCAAAACATGCACGCTGATTGGCCAGCGTGCACGTTGTAGATCGACTTATACTAATGGAAAAAGGTCCGGTCGCCCGGACTTTTTCCATTAGTACAAGTCTTTTTTTAAAACACTGTCTCGCTATGTTAAAAGAGTTTAACATAGCGACACAGGTTTAAAAAAAGCAACGGAGATCTCCGTTGTTTTTTTTAAAGCTGTCTCGCTATGTTAAACCCATTTAACATAGCGAGACAGGTTTAAAAAAAAAGCAACAGAGAAAGCAAGATCTCCATTGCTTTTTACAGTTTCGCTATGTTAAATGGGTTTAACATAGCGAGACAGCTTTGAAATAAGCAACGGACATCTCCGTTGCTTATTTTAAAGCTGTCTCGCTATGTTAAACCCATTTAACATAGCGAAACAGAAAAAAAGCAACGGAGATCTTGTTTTCTCCGTTGCTTTTGGCCACAGCTCTGATGTACTGCGTAGGCATGCGCAGTATATCAGAACTGCCGCGGATGCCAGACAGCTGCGGAAGGGCAGCAAAGAGGCATTATACAATGCCATTATTTAAGAAAAGTAATTGTTTCTTTTCTTAAATAATGTCATAGTATAATAGCAATAACCCACTTCTGGGTGTGGGTAATGTGGGATTTACCCACGGTTGTCTTTGTTTGGTCCCTCGCCCTCGGGACCAAACCACGCCAACCGTGGGTAAATCCCGCATTACCCACACCCAGGCGTGGGTTATTGCTATAGTAAATATCAGTGGTAACATGTGTGCCTTAATGTACTGTATAAGACGACAACATTTGTTCACCTGTAGGTCACACTGCTTTTATGAAATTAATGCATTTATGAAAAATATAGCTAATAGTCATAACTGCTTTACCAAAAAACATTTTTATATCTTAGAATGTCTTCACATAACCCACTGTTTAAATATTATTTTTACTAACACCCAGTGCTTACATACACCACCCCTAATATGACAGTATCACACCCCATTTTTGCATTAATGTAAGCATGAACTGTATCTTGCATTGTTCATAACTTTTTGCAAACACTCCTTAATAACTACAGTTTTGTACATCCAGTTCTGACCACTTCACTATGTATATCTAGTAAATCATGTCAGATTGTAAATGCTGTCTTGCTGCCTTAGTTTCAGGTATACATCTGTAACAGGACTTTAAAAACACTGATGAGTACACATTTCAGGAGAACAGGGAAGTCTGCTGTAGATAGATATGTATACTCCTACAGGATATGCAGGAACACTGTTTTGCTGACAAATATTCCCTTGTAGGAAGCAATGAGTTAAAACTTACGAGATTTGTACAAGACAGATCACCCAATATTAAAATTCCAGGCTAAACTTTCCTAACTGAACAACCTCCTGAATTCTCTCTCACCTGTTTTATGGTGCAGATACTCTGACTCTGCTTATTAATTTCTAATAAATTCTTTGGGCAAAAGCTTTGGCCAGTTACTTTCCTCTTGTCGCTGATGCAGTGGCCTGCTGTATCTGTTTTTACCCAGCTTGAGAACTATGATTGTTATCTATATTTCTGCAATATATTACAGTTGTGCTCTAATCTGCATGTTCTAAATGACATATTTTCTTCAGTTTAGAGATCTGTGTGTGACACGTTTAATACAGTTTTGTGATATATGCCTATTCCAATCAAGTGGACATAGCAGTTAGTGTAAATATACATCCAGTATCTAGACATTATTTATAACTACAATATAAAGCAAAGTACCAGGCACTCATAATGTATAGACTTAAAGCATAAGCAGATATGCATAACATACCAGACAGCATAAGCAGGACAGATAAGCTAAAAACAAGTAGACGGTCTGTTAAAGAGTAACATGAAAAATACAAGTAGGACACTCTGTTAGGAAATGAAGGCATTTCTGGTGGCATAAATCAGGTAAGTTTCATAACTCAGAGACTGAAACATTGTAGATAGTTGGAACAGAGCAGGAAAATGATCTCTCAGACTTTCTCATGTTAAATATGAATTAATAAAGATTTAAAACACCATTTATAGAGGATCGAATAGTATGTTTCAGACATCTGTGAGACAGTGTACCCATCAAAGGAGGAAAGCAATCCACATAAAGTAACTTGAAGGTTAGGACATTTATCAGAATGCCATCTCTCTTTCTCCTTACAGGAATCCAGTTTTCTCTTTTAACTGTATAACAGTGGTGTGCATTTTAAACAAGTACAATAAATCAGTAGACTTTTTAAGCAGTGCCTGAAGAGAACAGTGGTTATGATATGACTAAACTGAAAAGTTAGTTTGCATTCTGTTATTTGAAACAGCACCCTTCATGTAGTAACATACAACTCTAAAATGTTAAGTGATGGGTGACTCTAAGAAGCTGTTCATTTTTTTTTCACAATAGAATTTGAATGTGATATTGAAATTTTAGGGATGAGTCAAGCCATAGTCCCAAGTATTGGAAGGGAAAAACATTCCCAATTTCTGAGCTAGCTGATGATGAGCTATGTTAAGTGTTAGACACCTTGCCAAGCTAAATGGGCATCCCAAAGAACACAGCCTTTGCCTTATTAGTGTTTATGGTGAGAGTTTTTGATGATATCCAAGTTCAGGTTTATTTTTTATTTTATTTATTTATTTATTTATTTTACATTTGTTGACTGGGATAGTCCAACTAGATGCATGTCCATTTTCAGCGGGGGCCCGGGGAGAAAAGCTCCAGTTAAATAGAAACATTAAAAACATGTTACAATTATAATTTTGACAAAGAGTACATAAGCAAACAATAATAAACATGTTCCACAGGTTAGAGTTAAACCCTGGTGAAAGTCAGGGGTAAATTAAACAGTAGCTGATTAATAGATTTTACAAAATCTAGAAGAGAATTAGTCAGGCTTGATACAATGACATAGCCAGTTTAGTGCCAGATATTGTTTGAGTCTAGTTTTAAATTGACCTAGGGAGGAGAGTAAAGTAATGTCAGCTGGAAGTCAGTTCCAAGATCTGCCTACAGAGTTTGCAAAGAGAGAGTCACCAGCTTCATTGTTAATTTTGATTGTCTGAATTAGTAGTCTGTTAGAGGATCTAAGCAGTCGCGGATTGTGATAAGGGATGATAAGATTTTTAAGTGAAGGAGTATTATCTGGATTATAAAGGATTTTATAAGCCATGATCAGTTGGTTATATTGAATTAGACTGGGTAGTTCAAGCCACCCAACCTGTTTAAGATTGATGCAATGATGTGTCCTAAAAGGCAGTCCAATGGCAAACCTGGCGATGTGGTTATAGCAGGTTGAGAGTTTGTTAAGTACAGTCTTGTTTATATTAGAGAGTATAGTAGATGCGTACAGACGTTTTGAGAGAAGGTGAGACTGAGCCATGTCAATTTTAGCTGGAGGGGTTAGGAAGGCTTTTATTCTGTAAAGGGACCCGAGTTTTTCATTGATGGTTTTGATCGACTGGTTTACATGTAGGTCGAATTTTAGATTGTTATCTATAACGATACCTAGTAGTTTTGTAGAGAGGTCAGGGGAGATTAATGTGCCATCATTTGCATTTATGGTAAAGGTAAAAGCAGCAGACCTTTGTATTGGTGAGAATAACAGCATTTTAGTTTTTTTTGGGATTTAGTATCAAAGGACGTTCAGAAAGCCAGTTTTCTATAGTGTTAAAGGTGGACTGGTTAGCAGACCATAAGTCTGTTGGAGATGTGGCGGCACAGATCAGGGTGGAGTCATCAGCATATTGGATACAGCTGACTTTTGGGATGACAGTATACAGGTCGTTAAATGAAGATGGAAAACAGCAGGGGCCCTAGTCTAGAGCCTTGTGGTACTCCAAGGGTGTTAGGTAGTAGGTTAGAGAGTTTGTTCTGCCAAAGAACAGCCTGCTGTCTCCCTTCAGGTAGGATGTAAACCATTGAAAGGCCTTAGTATCTAGATAGAATGTTTACAGGGTGTGTATTAGAAGTTGGTGGTCAACCATGTCGAATGCCTTGGAAAGATCCAAGAAGAAGGCGGAGGATATGTGATTGTTGTTGCGATTATGGTTTATGGTGTTGGTGAAAGCTAGTAGTGCTGTGGTGTGGATGGAAGCCATGTTGGGTATCTGCCATGAGGTGATTAAGTGTCTGAACCAAGGCACTATACATGCAACAGATAAACAATCAACAGGGGGTAGGGTGGCATAATGTTTAAGGTGTTTACCTCACAAACAAGAGGTACAAGGTTTGATTCCCACCAAGAGAAATTGGCTAAGCTTAAAATGATCCACAAGAGCAGCTAACCTAGTACTTACCTATAAACTCAAAGTAAAACAAAAAGTCTATATTATAAAACAATTAACAATAAATGTCATTTATAAGCCAATTCAAACAATTGTGTCTTAGTCCTTTTCAAATCCTGCTAAGGTAGGGCAGTCCCAGAACCAAACAGTTAGCAAGTTCCATAATAGTGGACTTTGACTGATTGACACCCAGTTCACTCAAGATTGTAAGATGAAATTGGTAGGAGGCTTTGGGTGCTGGAACAGTGTGTGCCAGTAAGATTATATTTATATAAAAGGTCTGATAAGTAAAGTGGGCCAAAATTGTGAAGAACCAAAAAAAAAAAAAAGACAAAGATTCTAAAAATGATGTACTGCCTTATAGATAGGCAGTGCATGTTTCACAGAAAAGGGGTAATATGATGGTATATGTTATCCCCAGTTAGTAACCAAACTGCAGAGTTTTGCACCAGCTGTAGTTGAGCAAGCTCTGAGTCCCGTAAGTCAATATATAAAGCACTGTGGTAGTCTAAGCATAAGAAGGCCAAACCATGCAACGCCATTGAGAAATCAGTAGCTGGGATAAGGTGCTTGTTGAGGCTGATGTTCCACAAATAGAAGCAAGATGATTTGGGCACAGTAGAAATTTGTTCCTTAAGCATTAGTCTGTTATCAAGTGTTACACCAAGATCATGCACTTTTGACACAAATGAAAGTTTAACACCCTTGTAAAAAATTCAGGGGACAAAGCAGAAAGGGAAAGAATCCTTCAAGGTTGCATGAGACATCAAAGTGATAGTCTTTTAAGTATTGAGCTTGAGCCTCATACTGACTATCCAATCGCAGATGATTTCCAGATCAGATGACAGGAAATTAATGGCAGTCACAGAATCCTGAAAGAATAAGAAGTAAAGCTATATGCCATCAGTATAGCAATGATGTTGTAAACCTCTCTAACAGGTAATGTCACCTAGCTGCAACAGATAAATGAAGAATAGCAATGGGCCAAGAATAGAGGCCTGTGACACCTCATAGACTAGTTGGAGGGATAAGAAGGAA
Source organism: Protopterus annectens (assembly GCF_019279795.1). Lineage (NCBI taxonomy): Eukaryota > Metazoa > Chordata > Ceratodontiformes > Protopteridae > Protopterus > Protopterus annectens. The sequence continues at coordinate 1,042,795,326 of NC_056745.1, read as the reverse complement.
TTTACCCCTGAAACCACTCTCTGAGTACAACCAGATAGGTATGAAGCAAACCAATCAGGACAGTAGTGGAGATTCTGCAGTAATGCTCCAAATGGTCCAAAAGACTAGAGTGGTCCAACAAGTTAAATGCCAATGCAAGATCAAGAAAGGCATGAAATGAATACTAACACTGATCTCTTGCAACTAGGAAACCATTAAAATCTCTAGTAACAGCTGTAGCAGTACTGTGTTTTGTCCCAAATCTTAACTGGAATGAAAGTAAGATGTCCTAGTGGTTCAAATACGTCTCCAGCTGAAGCTAACCACTTTCTCAAGAGTCTTAACAAGAAAAGGAAAGTCTGAGATAGGATGATAGTTGTCAAGATTGTCAGAATCCAAACCAACCTTTTTAAGGAGTGTTAGAATAACAGCTACTTATAAATAAGAGAGAAATATCCCACTTCTAACATAGGAAGTGACAATCTCATGTAACAATGAACCAATAGACGATAGGGATGCTATCACAAAACTAAAAGGACAGGTGCCCAAAGACCAAGTGCCATTATGCATACTGCAGATAAGAGCATTCAGATCATCAAAGTCAGGAATGGAGAGCTCTTCCCAATAAGACTGGAAGGAAAGCTCACAATAACCAGCCACAAGGCAAACAGAGTTTGATGTAGTTGGGGGGGGGGATCTAATATGGCCAGATTTGGCAGAAAAATAGGATACAACCAATACATATTCATCTGAAGACAAAGACCAGTGGGTGTCAAGACATCAAGGATTTGAAAGGCATCCAACCAGTCAGAATAAAGCCACAGAATGCTTGGTAGCCTCAGAGGTCAGTCTAGAAAGGTCAGTAGCTTTTTTATGACTGAACTCCAAGTGATATAGTTACTAATGAATAAAGACTGTCTAAGACTATCCTGTCTTCAAACACACCAGTACACCAGCACGTCTGTCCCAGCCCATGACCAATTGTCCTTAAAGATTTTAAAGATGAAACAAACCACAGCTCTCAAGTAACCAGACAAACTGAACAAATCTGCACAGGGTCTACATGATCAAGAGCTCATGTTAGCAATGTGTTATAAATACTAACAGTGTTATCAAAATCCTTACAACAGATAACAGAAAATGATGAGAGAGCAGATTTAAAACACTCAGGAGTAAACATGTAGAGATTCCTACAAGAAGCACAACTAATTTCAGGAGAGTAAGAATCAGACAAATTAACAGAAAACGTCATACTCAAATGATCTGACCAGTCAATGGTTCTATAAAAAAATGAAAAATAGGGACTCAAACCTGAAAAACAACATCAAGAGTGTGGCCATGCGTAAGAGTTCCAGAGTTAAATTCCTGTTTAAAATCAAAACATTTCACAATATAAACACCTTAACAAAAGCCACAGAAGCGTCATCCAGTCTGACAGTAAAATCACCCAAAATTATCTAGTGAGATTATTCAAAACAGAGAAGATAAGAAAATCAATAAACTCCTGTAAGAAAAGTGTAGTATTCCCAGAAGGAAGTTGTAGGTAGACCCAGTCTGAATGTTATTAAAAGGGAGGACTGTACAATGGATATCAGCTACCCCTCTCCCAACTCAGACAGACTAGTAATGGTGGAAGATTGAAAACACAGGGGACTCGGTGCAGACAAAATGGACTAGAATTCATTTTGAAGCATATTTCAGCAATTAATACTAAGTCATTAGTATGGACAAGACCATATAAAATTCTAAACTTGTTATGAAATGTCTGAGCATTAAAATATGAGATATAGACCATTTCTGTAGCAAGACCATTAGGCCTAGCTTCCTTAACATCATACATGGTCATCTCCCTAAGTGTACAAGACCATTAGGCCTAGCTTCCTTAACATCATACATGGTCATCTCCCTAAGTGTACAAGACCATTAGGCCTAGCTTCCTTAACATCATACATGGTCATCTCCCTAAGTGTACAAGACCATTAGGCCTAGCTTCCTTAACATCATAAATGGTAATCTCACTAAGTGTACAAGACCATTAGGCCTAGCTTCCTTAACATCATACATGGTCATCTCCCTAAGTGTACAAGACCATTAGGCCTAGCTTCCTTAACATCATACATGGTCATCTCCCTAAGTGTACAAGACCATTAGGCCTAGCTTCCTTAACATCATAAATGGTCATCTCCCTAAGTGTACAAGACCATTAGGCCTAGCTTCCTTAACATCATACATGGTCATCTCCCTAAGTGTACAAGACCATTAGGCCTAGCTTCCTTAACATCATACATGGTCATCTCCCTAAGTGTACAAGACCATTAAGCCTAGCTTCCTTAACATCATAAATGGTCATCTCCCTAAGTGTACAAGACCATTAGGCCTAGCTTCCTTAACATCATACATGGTCATCTCCCTAAGTGTACAAGACCAAGATTTTTACAATAAAAATAGTCATTGTACCTGTACATATAAGAGCAATAAATAACTAGAAGTTATATAAAATAAGTAATGAAAATATCACAATGAAGCAAACTAGAGTACAATAAAATATTATCAAGGTAAAATACAGGTTAAACGATGAAAGAAATACTGTTGATGCATATCATTTACTCAAGTTTCAGAGAAAGACTATCAAGTAATTATAGTGCTATCAGCATCCACAAAGTAAGCTGTGGTAGGTATATCTTGAATCATAGGATCATGCAAGGCAAATCAGTCTAATGACCATGTTATGTCTTGTCAGATACCCATCCTCAGGCTTTACCTCCTCTTTCTTGAAAGGTGAGGTCAGTTAGATAAGGGGTGAATTTGAGGGTGCTATCCATTCCAGGTAGCACTTGAATGATGATGACAGGAAGTCATATTGCTTGAAGTGAAGACAAGATTCTGGAAATGGAGCTCATAGACAGAATATATATGAACCCCATAATGATCGTTGAGGTGCACCTGAGACAATGTTTCTGGGTACTGAGTAAAGTCTGGGTACTGAGTAAAATTGACTACAATAAAATTGTTTCTGAGATATTTGCTGAACCACAGACAAGTGTCTTCACACAGGCCAGTGAGGCTAAGAATCTGCATGAGCAGAGACAGGATTACCTCAACAAATACCTTGTTGTGATCTACAAATAGTGCCTCAGTGAGTATTTAATTATCCGTACCTTAAATATGCAGTCTGTGAGTAGCAAAACTGAAGTCAATGTGGAGTGACCAAGTCTAAATCCATGTCAGGTCCTACTTAAATACCATATTAGCATGGCACTCACTGAATTAGATTGAAACTGCTTCCTCCAAGAATATTTGCAAACTGTAGAAAAACAGAGGATAGTCAATGATAGAATATTACTGAGGCATTGTTTTGGAATTCATGCAACAGTTGCTTTCTTGCAGTCTTTGGGAACTAAGGCTTGTTGCACAGAAAGATGGTAAATACAAGTGCAAGCTTAATGCATGGTACACAAATCTTGGGATGTCTTTGGTGACATACATCACTGTCAGTCTCCTAGAAGGGGGGCATTTATGTTTCCTTTTCAGATAAAAAAAATCTGACATGGAAGGCCAATGTAAAGGTTTGGTTAGAGTCATGGTCAAGTTACATTTCAGATGAGATTTTTCACAATTTGTTTTAATATGAGAGTTCAGATGCTCCACTGGAACCATTGCTAAGCATGTCATCAGCATGCACCCTGACTGTAATCGACATCTATTTTGCAGAACACAATGCTAAACAAAAAAGCAACTTTCAAATACCTTAGTGCTTCCACCGTATTTTTTTCAGAACTGCACCAATATGTACAACCTTTATAAAGTCATCCATTTTGTACTCATATGTGCTATTCTAATAATCAATCATTCTAAGAGCCACTCAGGCAAACAAATAATAAATGAATATGCAGATACGCAGACAAAAATAGATAGCTTGATAGATAGATAGATAGATAGATAGATAGATAGATAGATAGATAGATAGATAGATAGATAGACAGATAGAGATAGATAGATAGATAGATAGATAGATAGATAGATAGATAGATAGATAGATAGAGATAAATATAAATTTTGGACAATAACATCAATATCTGTCTCATCCCAGGTCATTCATCCCTACTGACTTCCTCCTGCAAATAATTTCACCTGTTTTATCTCTTTATGACTACTTTTGAGTCTCTAAATTAAGAACTTAGTAATTTTACTGCAAATCACAGCTTTGTAAAGGTAGGTTAAACTCAGTTTGCTGAATGATTTAAAGGTAACAACATAAATTGACTGATGTACAGATATCTCCAGAGAACAAATTACATGTACTAACCTGCAGACAGTTATAGCCCTTGCTAATCATTTAATCAGGTAAGCAAGTAATCAAGTCTACCATCACTGCTCTTATAAGAAGGAGATATTCCCCTACAGCATTCTTAATAATCAATGTACATTTTATTGAAATGCTCATTATGTTCCAAGTGGTCTTCAGTCAAGCATCCTATTCTGATACAGACTCTGATGGCAAAAAAGAGACTTAATAATGATATCATCAGTAATATGGCTCCCTATGAAAAATGTCAGCATTAATCATGGCAAATGCTGACAAGCCAGAAAAAAAGACCAAAAAAACAGTGAATCCCGAAAATCGGTCTTCTCATACACTTCTTTTTTTTTTTTGCAGGGGAGGCAAACATCTTGCACCCACAACTCCCAAACTGATATATATATATATATATATATATATATATAGATAGATAGATAGATATAGATATATATATATATATATATATATATATATATATATATATATATATATATATATATATATATACCAACTCCAAGATCACCATACCTCAGACAAAAAGGAATATTCGAAATGGCCATCTCTGACTCATGTATATGTAAATCTGTTTTTCAGCCATTCAGTCTTAGTGTTTCAGGACTTGTTTTGGTGGATCCAGACATTTCAAATGGTTACCCAGTAGGACACATTAAATCCAGCTTTGATATACAGTCAAAAATTGCCTTTCAAGTAGTTTATTAGCTGCAGATGTTTTCTGTAGAACAAAGTAGCCATTAAGTATAAATAATAAACCACAGCACTAAAATCTCTCTAACATGTTCCTGATGTAATGTATTCCAAAACTGAAAGGGATATATATATATATATATATATATATATATATATATATATATTTTTTTTTTTTTGTGAGGAAACATTCTTTCTTTTATTCTCAATTGCCTACTTATTCAAGTTCAGGGTCACAAGAGAAATGAAGCCTACCCTTGTACTCACTGGTGCAAGGCAGTGGAAGGAATCTTAAATGAGAGTGACAGCCTATCATAGAATGCACAAACACATTCACTCTCAGATGAACACACACCAATAAACAACTTAGAGAAATGACAATTCATTAGCCATCTTTGTGGGAAGTAAAAAAGCACCAACTAAAAACAGACACAGACACAGGGAGAATGTGTACACTACACACAGAAGGTACACCAGATTGGAATTGGACTTGAAAGATACGTGCAGTGACATAGCAATGCTAACTGCTGCACCACATAAGGAAACAGTGAGACTTAAAATTAATGGGCAAAGTGTTTTAAAACTCTCTTCATGCATTCAAACATTTTTTAGTAAAAATGCATTTTCTTAAGATAACTTAAAACTTGAGCTGTACTTGGAAGGCTTATTGACTGATGTCTTTCATTAATTATAACATGCATGCAGCATGTAACTACATCATTGATCTGATAAGCACTAATCTCAGTTGTTCATAGGTTCATAGGTTCACAGGTAGGTACTAGGCTACTGGCCCCAGTGCCTATATAGGCCTAGCCAAACGGTACCCTGGCTTTTGCCAACCAAGAAAATTATTTTCCTGTGCCCCTGTCAAACAGAGCCACAGAAGTGATCCCGGGGTAAATTTCCTCTCTCCCATCCAATCATCAAGATTTTTTTTGAAGAGTGCTAATGAGGAGTTTTGTTTGATATAGATAGGTAGTTTGTTCCAGAGCATGGGAAGTCTCTGGGACAGGAATCTATCCCTCCAGCATATTCTGTTTATTATGGTGACAAGGTTTAGGTCCCTAGAGCATGTAGCTCAGAGGGATTGTGATTTCTTTAAGTGGAGCATGTCCAACAGCTCTGGATTTGACATAGCTTTGTATGTTAGGCAGAGATCGCCTCTGAGTAGGTGATATGCGACAGAGTAAAACTGGAGTTTTTTGAGACGGTCTGCGTAGGGCATCTGTTTGAGGCAGGTAATCCTCTTTGTGAGGTATTTCTGCAGCCTTTCCAGTTGTTGTATATGTCTTGTGAGGTACATACCAAAAGGGGCATTATACTCTATAATGGGTCTAATGAGTGATGAGTAGAGGGGAACAATGACTTCTTTTTTCCTGGATGAGAAACCTTTTGTGATGAGGTGTGCCACGTAGAAGGATTTCCTGACTACTGTGGCAATGTGATTATCAAAGGAGAGACTACTGTCCACCTGTGTCCCAAGGTCTCTTATCACACTTTTGATGTTAAATAGACTATCACCAATGTGGTAGTTGATTGGTACAGAGTTTTTACCAAAAGGATTGACAATGCACTTTTTGGCATTGAGCTTTAGGCCATGGCTTTGACACCAGGCATCTGTCTCAGTGAGGCCCTTTTGTAGGATGTCCACATCGTTAGGAGTTTTGATTATGGCTCCTAGTTTGCAGTCATCTGCGAACTTCATTAGCCAAAGACCTTCTGTGCTAGCCTGTACTTCAGAGAAGTCAATACCAAACAGGAGAGGACCCAGGACTGAACCCTGTGGTACTCCACTTGTCACTGGTCTGAAATTGGATTTAGAGTCTGCTACTTTCACAGTGTGGGTTCTGTCAGTGAGCCAGTTGGCAACCCATCTTGTGACATAGAGATTTATACCTAGTTTAGTGGGCTTATCTATAATTACAGATTGGGGGATGGTGTCAAAAGCCTTGGCGAGATCTAGATAGGCTGTGTGAACCACCTTACCCTCATCTACGGCTTTGGTGACCACTTCAAAGAAGTCTGTAAGGTTTAGGAGACATGATCAGCCTTTTACAAACCCAAACTGGGTAGGGTCCAGAGTTTGGAGATTACCAATGTCTTTATTTATAAGTTCAATGATAATACATTCCATAGCATTGCAGACCAGGCTCGTCAGGCTGATGGAGCGGTAGTTCCCAGGGTCCGTGGTGGCTTCCCCTTTGTGGAGTGGGATAACCATTGCTGTGCACCATTCAGTGGGCACAAAGCCTGAGGTGAGGCTATGATTGAACATGGTACTTAGGTGGGGTGCCATTTCATTCTGTAGTTCATGTAGAACGCAGCCTGGGATGTTGTCAGGTCCCATGCATGCTGTGTTTTTGGCTTTGGAGAGTCTGTTTTTTACCTGTGCAGCCATGATTACAGGAACTTTGCATTCTTCTGGTATAGAGATGGGCCCTTTAGGGGGTGAGAGAGGGGTAAAGTTAGCACTGAACCTATCTGCCAGGATGTTGGCAATATCAGTTGGTTCTGTATATTTAGTGCCATTGTGCTGTAAATCAGAGCAGATCTGAGTGTTGCCATTGAGATTCTTGACATAGCTATAGAATGCTTTGTGGTTGTCTTTAGAATCAGTGTCAATTTTGTTTTTGTAACTAGTTTTGGAGGATTTATGAGGGATCTCAGCTTCTTACTGAGGCTGACCACAGAGTTCCTCCTATAATGAGATTTTACTCTTTTTTGCAACAGTTTCTTTCTTCTGTTGTAGAGTTTGTTTATGGCAGGGGACCACCAAATTGGCTTCCTTTTTTTGGAGGATAGCATCTTGATTCTGTCAGGGATTGCATGATCCATGCACTCATGTAAGTGCTTATAAAGTGCATTTGTATAGGATTCAGCAGTCGTACCTCTATTGTCCTTCAGCATGGGCGTTGTGAAGTTTGCCACTTCTGTCTTAAGAAGCGCGAAGTTAGCTTTGGAGAAATTTTTTACGGCAGTTTCCCTAATGGGGGTGGGAGTGGGATGTGAATGTCTAGGGTGATTAGCTTGTGGTCGGATCTGACCAACGAGGAACTGACCTCTGGTGTGGAACACCAGTTGCCCATGTTGGTAATGACCAGGTCTAGGATATTGCTGCCCCTGGTGGGGGTGTGGATAAGTTGATCCAAGGTGTTGGAATTTATGAATTCCAGAAAACATTGAGCACAAGAGTTGGTACATGAGTAGTTTTCCCAGTTAATGATGGGGTAGTTGAAATCGCCCATTATTAGGGTGTTAGGTTGTACCCTAATATTTTCCAGTGTATCAAGAAATTATTAGTGTAAAGTAATTAGGTAACTGTCAAGCATTAAGTTCGTCAGTCTGGCAAAAAAAACTACCTACCACACAAATTACAATTACCCCTAATTAAAGCATACTAAATCAATGGTGTAATTATGTGCTGCCTGGCTGCCTGCATATTATAATTAAAGATGGACATTGGGAGGCATTTCTGTCAGACTTCCACATTTCGTAAGAGAAATTATTACAACATGAGGTCCTCTGGTTCAATTCTCATCTGAAGTATCTTCTGTGAGCTGTCTGCATGTCCTCCCTGTGTTTGCATGGCCTTTCTCTGTGCTCTAGTTTCTTCTCGCATTCCAAAGACATGCAATAGCTGTATTGGAGACTAAACTGGACATAGGTGTGAGCATGCATCTGTGTGCGTGTGTGTGTGGTACAGAAGAACAACCAGAGTAGGGCTAGATACCCAGCAGTGTTAACCTTAATTATAGATGATTGCCACTGCTGAAGTGACACTCTGACCCCATATGCAAGAATGGGAAAAAGGGGTTGTGGATATATGGATTTAAAAGCTATTTTTTACAATAATATTAGTAAAAACATTTTTTTGTTGTTGTTTGCTTGTTTTAACAAAAAGAATGTTACATTCGTGAAGAAGCATTAAAACACTCTTTTGTGGGGAAAACAATAAAAAAGCTTAGCACATAATATGTAAATGTGATGCTGTCCTTAGAAGGAGTTTATGTATAGTCATGTGACCTGCTTCAAATAATTAAACTGCTATTTTTTCTTACCACATTTTAATATAGATAAAGTGTACAAATATGAATGCTGCCTCTAGTATCTGCAGATTAGCAGATTCTAGAAAGAATGCAACTTGATCTATAGTTTCAGCATCAAAAACACTATAACTGCTGCAAAACAAAAACTTACCAAAAGTTTATCAAATTTATTTCATCCGTACATAACAAATCTTCCTCAGAATAAATGCACTCCAACTCACAAGCCTTTATATACCCAATAAATCACATGACTAATCATATGACATTAAAAAAAAAACATTTGTTTAAAATCAGTAAATAGATCCAGATGTTCACAAAAATACATTCAGTACATAAGTCATTTATTTTTCCTACATTCTATACTTTAAGAAATATTTAATATTTGTTTCATTAAGCCCTATAAACTTGGCCTGTAATTTAATTTGCCAACTAGTTTTCCCTGACTTCTTAACTATTTCTAAAATTTTCCCTCAAAATCAAGAGTTTCACTACAATATATGCCTCAAGAGTCAAATGCTCAAAATGTGAATTTAGGAACATTTAATAATCATTCCAGTAGTCTGGTGAAAATCATTAAAAGAGAAAAATAATAGGATTAAGTATACAAAAGACCACAGGTATCCTAGCTAATATACCAGTTCTACATCCCATCTGTACTGTGTTATATTTGTCTGTGTTTAATAGCTGCAACATAGCTGTTGAACTGCAGGAAATAACTACAGGACTATACAATATAATTTCATTTCTACTGATAAAAAATAAGTGTACTGTAAAATATAATGTATATTCAGCTGTTTGCTACCAGCTACAACAGAAAAATCATGCTGGAATAAAATATTTTTTACACAAATGCCAGGCATATTTCCTTAGCTTGTTAGTATGATTTTATTTCTTTCTAATCATTTCTTCTACTCATCAGTTTAGCGTCTCCCATCATAATCTGTTGTCTTCTGTCTTGCATTTCTACCCTTTTGTCTGCACTCAAGGTCATATCAATAAGTATAGTTTGCAACAGAAAAACAAATTATGTTGCTCTGTCAAAACTGCTCTACTCATATTTACCCTATGGAAAAGATAAAGTTTGTGTTCCAGAAGCGTAGCAGATATATGTTAATTTCTAGTCTTGAATGCACTATACACATTCCAATGCAGAATAGAACATTTCATTATCTTAATTTCAGCGGAAAAAACACTATTTTATTCTCCATCTATATAAGTTTGATCTCGAAAACTATCCACTTCACATGTTAAATAATTAACAGTGCGCCAAGAAATATGAAAACGATTTAAGTATGACAAGCAGATGATATACCAGAAGAATCAGTCTAAACAAGCTGATGTAACAAAAGGCACAATATATGGGAGATGAATAACTCCACAGTACACCTGAGAAAATAAAGCTGCACTCCATTGTTCCAGACCTGCACTACACCTTTCAGAACTAATGAAGGCTGTGGAAATATGGGACTAATTATTCATAACAAATGCAATTATTACTCAAATTAAAAATAAACTTTGACACTCAGCATAATCAATGTTACTGCTAATGTCAGAGATTTAAGAAAGTTACATTTTCAGTCTTTGTAATATTCAGAAATTACCACTTTTGTGTGTGGGTGTGTGTGGGTGTTGGTATGTCTGTCTGTGTGTGTTTTTTAATATGATATGCAGTGCACTGAATCATTAAAGGAAGAAGTGGAGTTTATGTTACTGGTAGTTAAAGAAAGCTGCTTCAGTGCCTCACAGAATATGATTTCTGATGTAAGTAGTGCATTTTCTGTGATTAATACTGTAACAAACAAAAGATGTTCAAACTGTGAACTGTAAATGTGATATGTGAAATACTGGAGAGACAATTTCTGCAAATGTATATGCTTTATATAATCATATCAGCCTCCTTTTTCCCATTTTCTACATGGGGTCGGGGTATCATGTTAACTGTCGCATCTCTCTCGATTCAGTGCCACACTCCTGCCTTCTTTGACACTCATGCCTAGCTGTCCCAGATATTTTTTCACTCAATCCATCCACCTCTTTGATGGACACCTTCATTTCCTCGTACTTTCTTCCTGTCTGTCCCAAATCTTCTTCACCAGATTATCATCTATTTTTCTGCATGTGTCTGAACCACCATAATCTGTCCTCTTTGATATTTTCTGCAAGTGGAGCTACTTCGGCTTCTGCTCTGATGTCCTCATTTCTTCATCTTTCTCACAATGTGTATCCTACCACCCTTCTCACGCACTTCATTTCCATCACCTCTAGCTTCTTCAGTTCTTCTGCCTTTACTACCCAGCTTTCTGCACCATACAGTAGTGCTGGTCACACCACTGTCCTGTACACCTTACTTTTCAGCTTCCTTGACATTCTTCTGTCATAGACTACACCTGACACTATGCCATTTGGCTGCAGCCCCTCTGAGTCTGTTTACCTGTTCCACTAACTTCCCTTTTATCTCAATTCTCAACTTCTTCTGATTTTTCCAGTTTGCTGCCATTACCACTGTTTTATCTGTGCTTAGTTTCACTCCATGTGCCTTTAGTTTTGCATTCCATTCCCCTGTCCTTTGCTGAAGTTCTTGCACAGAGTCTGCCTGTAATGCTACATCATCTGCATACAACACTTTTGTTGATCTGTCCCCACTGACCTGTTTGCTAATGTAATCCATCACCAGTAAGAACAGCAGTGGGCTCAGAGCTGAATTCTGGTGCACAACCAATCCCACTGGGAACCCCTCTGTAAGGCCAAACACTGTTCGTACTTGAGTACTTTGGTCCTTGTGCATAGCCTGCACTAATTCTACCAATGTTTCTGGGACTTCAGACCACAGCAATACTTCCCAAATCAACTTTTTTGGGACTTTGTCATATGCTTTCTCCAAGTATAGGAATACCCTGTTGAACTCTTTCCTCATCTCTAGCTTCTTCTCAGCTATCTGTCTCACTGCAAACATCAGGTCAGTTGTGCTGTTTCCTGATCTGCATCCGAACTGCTCATCTTCTATCTTACTTTCTACTACTCTGCATATCTGTTTATCAATCACCATCTCCAGAACTTTCATGCAATGTGATAGGAATTTGATGCCTCTGTACTGCCCACAGTTGTGGATGTCCCCTTTGTTCTTGTACACTGGCACAAGTATGTTTATTCTCCAGTCATCTGGGATACGCCTTTCTCTCCGCACTGCTATGAGTACCCTCAGGAAGCATTTCTCCCCTGTCTCACCTAGCATCTTTATCATTTCTGCTGTGACCTCATCTGAGCCTGCTGCTTTCCCTGATTTCATTTTCCTTAGTGCTATTCTTACTTCTTCTAGGATGGGCTCCTCTTCTTTTCTCATTGTAGAGTGTTTCTGGGGCAGTACAGCTTCTGTGAGATTTTCTTCATTCAGAAGCTGCTGGAAATACTCCTTCCATCTGCCTTTGATGTCCTGTAGACTGGTGAGCAGGTTGTTACTGACACCCCTTGGGAAGGGTGTCTGCTTTATATAACAAGCACGCAATAGCTGTAGACACTTGAGCTCTATTTGTAAATAATGTCTAAAGAAAAATATATACTTTTAAAACTTAATGTATGTGCCTCTTATTTAAAGACATGGAGCCAAATTCAGAAAACTTTGCTGCATCATGCTAAGTGGATTTACGTGATGAGTGGTCACACTCAGGGTGGGTGCGATTCAGAAACAGACTGTAGATTGTGGCCATGAACAGTAGCATGATTGAGCATGGTATACGCTAATTGCCATATAATAACGTGGTAATGAGCAACATTATTAAAGTGAGAGTCTCTGTATATCCTAATGAAACAAAACAAGATAGCAGAGTGATTCAGAAATATAAATACTGCACAGCAGAGCTACTCCCACTGTATATTTGAACCCAGCCAAATGCTTTGGCTCAGACTGACTGAGTCATTAAACAATGTTAGGAGTTGCCACAGCTTTAGTAAATGGCTATCCATTCGAAGGTCTTATTGCTGCGGCCATGCTCAACTGTATATAATGTCGCCTTCGGATGGACTCCACAACACCAACATTGTGGAGAGATGCCAAGTAGATAAAGATGTGTCTGCAGCCTCATGGGAATTGTGGAGTACCTATCCCATTGAATACTAAGGTATATGTGGCTTTACATATATTAGCTTTGGTGACCTTTTAGCAACATACAGAGGACACAGTATTTTAGGCATCTGCCTCGAGAATATTCCACCAATTTCTCCATGCCATGTTAAAGAAAAGCTTTAACATCCTAACCCACTTGTCCACATATATGACAGGATGCCTAAACAAACACAGTAGTGACATTAAACAGTCTTACTGATATCTTTGACTTATCGAAGTTATCACAGAATTGGCAATGGTGCATGGAAGTTTTGTCAGTGAATCAATGCTACTGTTAGCAGTAAAAGCTAGACATTCTGAAACAATGCTCACCCTTGTGCTCTCTTAGGCACTTCAGGCTTCTACTGTGCAGCTGCCTATTCACTTCAATTTCTTTAGGGGCTATAGACATAAAAAGTGTGCATTGTTTATGGATGTGATGTCATGCTAGTTTAAATGTGTAGCTGAAATAAGGTATACTTTACAGTACATAGGTGATACCTGTTTTTTTAACTTCATCCACACTTTAGCCAAGGAAGAGGTTTGTGGCACCTCATGTCACTTTAGTGGTGATGGCACTGTTCTCTATGTGTAAGATACCAGTAACATAAGGGTGATACCCTGGGATAAACTATTCCAAGCTTCACTCTTATACTGAGGCCTTTTATATTCCTTCTGCATGAGCCTTTGTCTGTAATCCTTATGGAGGAGGTAGAGAAACATTTTTGACTTCTGTTCACACCACCTCTGTATTCTAAAAGTAACACTACCATCTTCTTCTCCAGCCATGATGTCTCACCCTGAAGAATCTCAGTGTACAATGTCAGGGAACTGGCACCCAAATCAGGTCTCACATGTCCTATCAGCCACGCACCAAAAGGCATCTCATCTGCGCAACACATGGCAAACTCAGAAAATATAGGTACTGTATTATTGTTGTTAGCAATGGCACTTTAAGATGGGAAACAAGGCAGTCCTCTATACTTGTGTATACCATTAAGAAATGAGGTATTACAGTGACTCCATGCACAGATGGTTTAATGTGGAATTACAGTCTCCCCAAAAAGCATGGCCTGGTCTACACATGCACAGTACTTCCTGCAGGGACCCAGGTGTGTGCATTTCATGAAGAAGACCTGAGCATGATGGTTAACAGGTGTTCTCATCATGCAAACTGAGTGATTTAGAAGCAATAATGAGTTGAGCCCTAACAAGCATAACCAGCCAGGTGAATACTCATGACATATGCATGATGGCAGGCAGAGAGCCTCATTATGCTATAGAAGAAACCAATAGTTCAATAATTCAAGTGCTGAGTAAACCTAGGTGCTTGACATTACTTAGAGTGCATACAGATATATAATTGTCAGGCACACAAACAACAGGCTATATGGCCAAGGAGGATAGTGGTTGTTGTTAGGATTTGTAAGGACCGTACTGGAGGAAGGCTGTTAATTCCACTGTTTTTCATACCAAAATAGCAATGTCTAAAAAACAGGTGAAACAGAAACATATTACAGCATATGTTGAGACATAATCCACATGTAAGCCCAAATTCTTGGATTCAGAGAATGAGGTGCAACTTGAGACTCCCCATTTACATGGATGATAGTTCTTTCACCTGCTTGCAGCTGACCAGCCCTAAGACTGTGCATGGGAAGATATTGTGACCACTTTAGGGTGGTTGGTGGCCAGCTCTGTGCTTATAAAATGGTATACTGCAGGGCCACTTATATAATAAGTGGTGCCCAACAATTGCACCATTTCTGACATGGGAACATAAGGTAATAGATGGTGGTGCCACTGAGTGTAACAACTCTCATGGAGACAGAGGAGTTTCTGGCCTCTCTCAAAGGGAGTAGTACCTCTACAGAGTCCCACATTGTGGTGCTGGATGTTGGGGTAGAGGTGGACAGGCCCCAGAGACAATCCAGTGGAGATGCTACAGGTATGCCGGCTTTTTACCATGTATCAATATCTGTACGACTTCTACACCCCTTAGTTACTATCAAACTTATTAAATATTATGGTGCACAGGTACCTCAAAGGTTCAACATCCACACCCACTTACCCAAGGTAATAATGTATTACTTTTTATCATGTTTATATTTGTAAACTGAATTGCAGTTATAATTCTGGTGCCAGGTCATACTTAAACTTGATATTTTGTGTTTGGTGTATTCACAGGTAATTCATTCTCTGGCACTAGCCCTGTGGAACTGTAAATGCCTGATGTAAGAAGACCTGCAGCCTCTAGTAATGATGGCATGGATGAGCTGACATAGTCAGAAAGTACTGAGCATGTTTTATTAGGGAGGCACAGACTACTGACGCCTCAGCCATGCCTGAGAAAGTAAGGGTGAAGCAGGTTGTTCAAAGAAAAGCACATTTTATTTTCATACTCTTCAGCACTCATATTCACCCACTTCCCTGTGAAAGGCATGCAATCCTGGACTCCCTCCTCCACTTTTATAGTTAAGTGTGCCCTGCCCTTTGTACTCTGTTACACTGGTTGCCTATGTCCGATGCACAGTGCGGCCAGTCTATGCATGAGTAAGGATGACTTGGTGCTGGCTTTGCATACATTATTTTTACTGTAGTGTGTGACAAAGGGAGATATTGCCAGCACAGCTTTCTATAATTTTGTAAATAATTATATGTCATTTGTGAATATCAATATGATCTATATACGATGCTTGTGTTACAAATGTATTAGAACTGTATGTCATATGTATATCAAACTGCTTGAAGGTATTTGCAAAGTGCTGTTTGAAATGTAACCACAGTGTACTCTACCAGAAAAGAACAGAAATGTACATGCACTATTGTAACTGTTTGAATGTATATATTTTAACACTGGAAAATGGGATATAGGAGGTTAACCTCGGTCTAGTAAAATTTTAGAAAAATAGCTGAAATTAAATTACTTTATGGCTATGCAATAAAAGATTATATCTTTCAGTTTCAGTGCAACAAGGAGCTGGAATGACTGTACTAGGGAGTTTTCTGTATTGTCTTGGAAGTGTTTTATTGTTTTATGACTTCCATCATTTGCCAAAGATCTGAGGAAAAGATCTTGTCTATGTATTTTTACAGGTAGATGCTAAATGCTACCAGCTGCCATCAATGGTCATTTTGGGTACTGGAAGTCAAATGACAAGAAATGATGTCATTCTGCAAGCTAGCCCAGCAGTAATATTTGAGATATTAATTTGAAAACTCTTTTAGAGAGAAACAGAATTCTGTATTCTGTTTTGGACCTGACAACAACTACAAGAACCATTTACCACATCTGCCTTGCTCTGTAAGTAAGTCTCTAGGGAGTAGTAACTTTCTTAGATATAGTCAGGAATATAGCAAAGCTTAGTTTAGATATTTTTCTCCATTTATTTGAGACTGTCCTGAAATGTTGTTTTAAATATTTCCTGTGATTTTCTACTCTGACGTCACTGTAAATATATATTTAGTATTGTCTTGTTCTTTTATTATTTATTATTAAATATATTTAAACATTTAATTCCAGCTGATCTGTCTAGAGATATTTAAGTTCTGAGAGTACTTGCATATTTATTTGGTGACACTGTGGGCCACTCCTAATAGTCTTGGCCAAATTACCATTTGTATTAATAGTAACATTACACAGTAAGATTGGACACCCTTGGTAAACGGCTTTAACGTGGCTGATAAGTAGTAGCTGGTGGCAGTGATAACTACCTTATAGTCTGGGCAAAAGGAGGCATAGCTAGGAAACCTGTGCCTGCCTTTCCCAGGTATGTGTGGTTGTATAAATAAAACCTCAAAGGGTGTGTGTGTGTGTGTCAGCTACTTGGGCAGAGACACGAAGCACTGGTTGTACAGAGAGGGTGCTGGAGATCTTGGCTTGGCCACTCAGTTGAAACTCAACTCTATAGCTGTGCCAGTGGGTAGTCTTATTTGGGATCTGAAGAAGGAGGGAAAAAACAGACCCGGACTGACTGTGTTCTCTGTGTGCTCTTAAGGGAAATTGCACTTGATGCAGATAGCTGCATCTGGAAATACTGTGTGTGTATCTTGTTATCTCCCCAGTGTATGACCCCCACTGGTGCCAGTGGTGAGGATTGAGACTCCTTGATTACTGGTCCAGTGGTGGGCCATCATACAGTGTATCTGCCCTACTCCTCTATACTAAGTTTTGAAGCTGTGTGCAATTTGCTGCCTATTTGCTGTTGACATGGCAGCTTGTGATCACCTCTGGCTGGCATGACTATATCTTGCTGCCTGCTCCTCTTCTAACTCCTCATCTGACTCAGCTCCCATTGTCTGTGTTGAACAACTGCACCTGCAAATGCCCACCCTGCTGTAATTCCTTCCAAAGTATAATGTTGTGTAACACTGTACTACTATTTTTGCACATATGCCAGGGTCATACTGCAAGGCACCAGCAAATGAAGCCAAACAAAGAAAGCATGCCTTCTGCAGCCTAAACATGCACTTTTTTAGTGGATTTCTTAAGGGTGTCATGAGCCAGAATTCCAGGGTGTACCCGACATCACCAACAAAATGCCTCTGTGGGAAGTCACACCTCACAAACCACTGGTACATGTCACATGTGTGCTATCTGTGGGAGCCCTGATAACTGCCAGGGTAACTTGCACACACATTGTAAATTATATGTGATGCATTACAGACCACCTGGTAGTTGATCAAGTGATACTCCTTGCAGTTCATGTACCACTTCTCCAGCTCACCAGGCGGTGCCTTTATTTTACTGTGATTACAGCTGATGGTCTCTGTTGACTCAGAGGAAATGGGCCATATCATAGAAATGCAACATGGTGCTGGCTGTCTTCTCTGGGAGGATGCCTATGGATTCAGTCCCCTCTATGTTATCAGGAAATATTCCAGTGTATTTTTTGTCTCATTATGCTAACTATAGCATTAGACAGGGAAAATATGTATGATGAACATTTTTAGGTGGGTAGGCATCTTTATCAATATAATTGTTTCCTTTGCTTATAACCTGTGAGTGATATGATGTCTCAGAAGCATGGTTCTTTGTATATGTACATTTGCCTCAGGCATCATTACTGCATCAGAACAGAGACACCTGTTGGTCTGTCCAGGTAGCTCATCACATTAGTCCTCTGTCTGTCAGAATCCAGGTGATGATGGCTATTGATTCAGGTCTTTTCTCAGTTGTGTATACAAACAGCCTTGTTAAACTAAGAAGTGTTTTTGGTCCTATAAGTATATTATGCTTAAGTGTATTATAGTCAAAATATAAATCAGCTTCATTTTTTTCACTGTATGTGTACTTCTTTTTCCACCACCCTCTTTTTTGCTGTCTTTTGTATTACATTTATTTTGTTTATTATTGTATTCTTCTCTCTTTATTTTACTATTACGTACATCAGCATCACAACCTGTACCCACCCTTCTGACAAGGCCTGTCAGCATCCCCACAGGTGGCATTAGCAATTAGCAGTGCCACCACCACCACCGCCGGTACCACAAGAAGGACATAGCACATCTGCGTCTGAGCCTGCCATAATCATCTCCATACAATCAGCCCTACCAGCACCATCTGCTTCAGGTAACACTGCAGTGGATAATTGGACAGTTGTACCCACTGGTAGCAGTGCCTGTGGAAGTGACACCCATTGGCAACTAGCAGACATTGTGGGGGAGATTATTGACAGGGGGTTGGATGCCCCAAATTGAGCAGATGGAAAACGTTTCTGGTAACTCATTAAAACACATCCCTGTTCAGGACTGTCTCTATTTGAGACTGGGCAGGTGATGATGGTACCCACAGTGGTGAGTAATCTCTCACTGGATCTAAGCTGGCAGAAACTGCAGATACAAAAGCTCCATCCTATTCACACAAACTGGTGCTCCCTTCCCTTTTATGTCCATGCCCACCCTGTTAGTTGTTCAGTCCTCCTCTCACCACTGAATTCCCTCTGTTTGTCTGATTCTCTTTCACCATTGTGCTCCCTCTCTCACTGTGTAAATTGTGTCTGTCTTCCTGGCTACCTAACCTAATCTAACCTTCTGGTCTTCCCCTTGCACCCCTTACTTACATCCCCAACTTTCCTTCTCTTTAATGCATGAAATATGGGCAACCATCCCAAAAAAAAAAATTACCCCACCTTCCCCATCTCCATGCTTGTTCCTTATTTGCTCACCTTCTGTTCTACTGTTTGCTTGCTTACCCTTTTCATCTCTTTCCTATAGGTTCATAGGTTGGTACTAGGCTATCTGCCCAAAGGCATTTATAAGCCTAGCCAGAATGTGTTGGCTTTCGCCACCCCTTAGATTACTTCCCTGTGCCTCTGTCCAGCAGTGCCACTGAAGTGATCCACGAGGTAAACTTTCTGTTTCCCATCCACTCATCAAGGTTTCTTTTGAAGAGTGTTAGCAAGGAGCTCTGCCTAATGTAGATTGGGATCTTGTTCCAAAGCATGGGAAGTCTCTGGGACAGGAATCTATCCCTCCAGCATGTCCTATTTATTGTTGTGGTGAGGTTTAGATCCCTAGAGCGTGTGGCTTGAGGGGATAAGGTTTTCTTTAGGTGGAGCATGTCCATCAATTCTGGGTTGGACATGGCCTTGTATATCAGGCAGAGAGCACCTCTGAGCAGGCGGTATGCAACCGAGTACAACTGGAGTTTCTTCAGTCGAGCTGCATAGGACATCTGTTTGAGACCAGTGATCCTCTTGGTGAAGAACCTCTGTGGTCTTTCCAGCTGTTGCACGTGTTTTGTAAGGTACATCCCAAATAGGGCATTGTACTCTATGATGGGTCTGATGAGTGATGAGTAGAGGGGCACAATCACTTCTTTTGATCTAGATGTGAACCCTTTTGTGATTAGGTGGACCACGTAGAAGGATTTTTTAACCATTTTGGCAATGTGATTATCAAAGGCGAGATTACTATGTACTTGGGTCCCCAGATCCCTTATTACATCTTCCATATTTAGGGGACTACCATCTATGTGGTAGTTTGTGGGCACTTTGTTTTTTCCAAAGGGGATGACTATGCACTTTTTGGCATTTAGCTTGAGTCCATGATTTTGACAGCAGGTATCCATCTCAGTGAGACCCTTTTGGAAGATGTCTGTGTCAGCCGGAATGTCACTTATAGCTCATAGTTTGCAGTCGTCTGCAAACGTGGTCAGCCATAGTCCTCCTGTGCTTGCCTGTACCTCTGAGAAGTATATGCTGAACAGGAGGGGTCCTAGGACTGAGCCCTGGGGAACGCCACTTGTAACCGGTTTAGAGTCGGACCTAGCTCCCGCAACTCTCACCATGTGGGTTCTGTCAGTGAGTCAGTTGGCACCCCATCTTGTGACATAGGAGTTTATGTTCAGGTGGGTGAACTTGTCTATAATACCAGAATGGGGAATGGTGTCAATGGCCGTAGCGAAGTCTAGGTAGGCTGTGTGTAGCTTTCCCTCGTCTATAGCCTTAGTAACTGTCTCAAAGAAGTCCACCTGGTTTAGGAGACATGATCTGCCCTTAACAAAGCCATACTGGGTACAGTCCAGTGTTTGGAGGTTCCCAATGTCTCTGTTAATGAGTTCCGTGATGATGCGCTCCATAGCCTTGCAGGCCAAGCTAGTTAGGCTAATAGGGCGATAGTTCCCAGGGTCTGTTGTGGCTCCACCTTTGTGGAGCGGAATAACCATTGCTGTGTGTCACTCTATGTAGCCTGTGGAGAGGCTGAGTTTGAACAGTGTGTTTAGGTGAGGGGTTAGTTCGTCTTTGAGCTTGTGTAGGACACAGCCTGGGACACCGTCTGGTCCCATTGATGCTGTGTATTTTGCTTTGGAGAGGGCTGTTTTAACCTGAGTGTCTGTGATTTCAGGAACTCTACATTCTTCTGGTATGGTTATGGGCCCTTATGGGGGTGAGAGGGGGGGTGAAGTTTGCGCTGAACCTGTCTGCCAGGATGTTGGCGATATCAGTCGGTTCAGTGTATTTTGTACCATTCTGCACTAACTCCGAGCAGGTCTGAGCATTGCCACTTAGATTTTTGACATAACTAAAGAATGCCTTGTGGTTATCTTTGGAGTCCTTGGCAATTTTTCTTTCAAAGCTCACCTTGGATGATTTTATGAGGGATCGTAGTTTCTTGCTGATACTGATCGGGGATGTCTTCCCTTCTTGGGATTTTACTCTTTTCTGTACTAGTTTCCTCCTTCTATTGTATAGCTTGTTTATGGCAGGAGTCCACCAGACTGGTTTCCTTTTATTGGAGGAGTGAGTCTTGGTTTTGCTTGGTATGGCATGATCCATCCATTCTTGTATCTGCCCATAGAATGCATTAGTAAAGGATTTTGCAGCTTGGACAGTGTTATCCTTCAGCATGGGGGCTTTGAAACTTTCCACCTCGGACTTAAGTAACGTGAAGTTTGCTTTTGAAAAGTTTGTCACAGTGGTTTTCTTGTCCGGGGGTGGGGGCGGAATATGGATACCCAAAGGGATTTGTTTATGGTCAGATCTAACCAGTGAGCGGTTGACCTCTGGTGTGGAACACCGGTCGCCCATGTTGGAGATGACCAGGTCCAATATGTTGTCACCTCTGGTGGAAGTGTTAACCCATTTCCAACCTTTAATCTGATCAAAAAAATTGAAAAACACAGCTCACACATGCCAATGTAGGGCATCCAAATCACTTATTTTTTGTGATTGCACTGTGTGTGATGAGTAGTGAAGACCAGTGTCACTACTCACGTTCAACAAATGAGGAGTCACACCACCTAGTGTACAGCAATGATTAAATGCATTCACTATCATGTAAGTGTTTATTGGTCTCTGCTGGCATCGGGTGTGGAAATGAGCAGTGTACACATACAACAAAAACAGCTGATACCTTTAGTGCAATGGATTCTGTAGCTCAACCAATGACTGCGAGGCAAAAGTGCTCATAATTAACAAATTAACCCTTAAACGTAGTTTTTCTTAAACTACTCAGGTTCTCCTGTTCGATTCTTGGCTGGAGTGCCTTCTGTGTGGAGTCTGCATATCCTCCCCGTGGTCAAGTGGCTCCGAAAGACATGCATGAATGGGCGTGCCTTCGCTGAAGGTTGGGCATCGGGCTGGCAACTCAGCACCATAAAAATCAAATGCCAATCATTAGCGGACCGGAGTTCTGCTGTGGCGACCCCTAACTGGGAAAAGCCGAAAAGACAAACAAAACTCAGTATTATGAGTACATTCTCACCAGCACCATGGGCACAAGAAAATGCAGTAAGATGCAAATCTTTTAAGACTATGTGTTTATAAGCAGTGTCAAGCTTATAGTTAATCAAATACTCTGAAATTAAAATAGTGTTACTACATAGGGCTGTGAAAACAAATAACATACATCATGAAATACCATTTTGGAAAAATCTGCATTGTTAAAATATACAGACAGGATAAAAAACAGTATAGTTCAGCTTGTAAATATAGGTTAAATATATTTTTTATGTAATTGAATTATTTCACATCTGGTCTGCTGGAGTACACAAGTATTTCTTGGTAATGCACGTTTATTATTTTTTTTTTGAAAACCTTGTAATTTTTCTAACAGCAGTTTCGTGGAGAGCTAACTGCATGGTTTGTAAATACACTGTAATAATACTGTTGTTTAGTAATGAAAGGTAGAGAGGTTATCATCTGATTGTCGCCTCACAGCAAGAGGTTCTCCCGTTTGATTCTCGGCTGGAGCAACTTCTGTGTGGAGTCTGCACGTCCTCCCCGCGGTCGAGTGACGTTAAAGACATGCAGGTAGGTGTGAGCATGAATGGGTGTGCCTTCGTTGAAGGCTGGGCATCGAGCTGGCAACTCAGCACCATAAAATCCACTGCCAATCATGAGTGGACCGGAGTTCCGCTGTGGCAACCCCTAACCGGGAAAAGCCGAAAGATTTAGTGCCTCTAGGTGAATGCATGCATTGACTTAAATAGAAGGCAATGGGTTATATTTCCCTTCATTGTAGATACAGGACAGTCCATGAAATCAAAGGTGATAGAACTCCTTCCTAGATCCTGAATACAATAACTGAAAATACAGTTCTCAGAATGGAAACAGAAGAGGATTTCTTTGCAGAATGGCTTAACAGTTATTGTTTCTGCTAGAAAGACTTTGTCTCACATACCCTTTCAAAGTCTTTCTACTTACTATAAACAACTCCAAGACTGCAGCAGCTCTGAAAAAGCATTTTCAATTTTACAACAATCTGAGAGTGAAAGGGTTGTTTTCAGCAACACGGGCCTTACAACACTCGCAGTCAGCCATGAATGAGAAAAAAATGATTTGCACATATTTATTAAATATTTTTTCTACCACATTTTATACTCCCATTCTTGCTGGATTTTTGAACTACTGCTACATGTCCACTGTAGCATGGCTGTGATCCAGGCGTATATTCAGAGTGAGTGTGTGTTGAAGTTATAGCTATTCTTCCCTCATGAATGCCCAGTATTGCTCAAGGGGTGGGCAAGTAATGGGCATTATGAGGACTGTGATTCACTTCATTGGTGATGCAAACACAAGAAGCTCTGCTCCCTCCCTTACAAGCAGATGTTATAGTCATACCTCCAGGCTTCAGAGGGATTTTATGATGTAAATGTGCCCCAAGAAAAACATCCCTAATACTCCTCTGTGAGAGAGGAAAGCAGGGAATGCCTCAGCAGTCCTTTTACTCTGATCAACTCATGGAATTACCTTACAACATTTATTAACTTCAGGAGTGAAAGCAGAAAAAAAAGTTTTACTGGTAGAAAAGTTTATATTTTCAGAATCAATAGGCTAATTCCCAAGGGATTTTGTATTGAAACAAATTATTTGGCGGAAGGAAAATCTAGCAGTACCAACTACTCTAATATCTAGATGCTCTACTGACTTTCAGCTTAAGACTACTGAGCAACCTAAGACAAATGTGATAATAATAGCTTTGATAAATTTTTTGGAATTAATGCCTATACTCCTACAACCCACAACTCTGATAGGATCTTAGAATTATACAGTCAAAGAATGTACAAAGTAATGTGGTCATTTACACCTTGCTAGTACCCATCCTTAGACCCTGCCTTATTTTTCAAGTAGCAGTAGCCCATTCATACTGGAGGTGAATTTATGAATACCCATCCAGTTGTGTAATTCCTTCTTGCTTGATCCTAAGTAGAAGTTTGTTCCAGAGAAGGGGTAGTCATTGCATAACAAATCTGTTTCTCCACCATGATGTTTATTTTCTGAAGCAGGTTCAGATCTCAGGTCCTAGTGTTTACTGGACTCTGATATGTGGAGAAATAAGAGTCCCTGGCCTGCCAGATCCTTAATGGCTCAAATGGCAAGTCACAGATCACCTGTAACTAGTCTATAGTACACTGAATGCAGGCACAAGGCTTCTAGTGTCTTGGTACCACAGGTTTTCTAGGCCCTTGATCATTTTGTAAGGAACCTTTGGGTTTTTTCCAACTGCCTGATATGTCTAGTAAGATACATCTCAAACATGGCACATTATTAAATGATGGGCCTAAACAGTGCAGAATATAGGAGTAAGAACTTTTTGGGGGGCTCTAGAATAAATATATTTTATGATCAGCTGTGCCAGACAGAAGGATTTCCTGACCATTGTTGCAGCATGATGATTAAAGGAGTGGGAATTATCTGCATTTGTTCCAAGGTCTATCACATCTGGAGCAGGGTATTTTCTATAGATTAAGCTGGGAGAAAGGTTTATTCACCAAATACAACAATTTTACATTTTTTAGCATTTAGTTTTGGTCAATTTTCTAAGAAACAGCTATTAACATCTTTAAGTTCACTTTAGAGCTTCTGCATATCAGAGGGGATTTGAGTATAACACTCAGTTTACAATCATCTGCAAACCTTGGTTAACCCAAATTCCCAATTTTGATTTGAAGATCATAGAAGTATATACCAAATAGCAAAGGTCCTAGCAAGGATTTTTGTGGTGCCCCACTGGTTACTTTCATGCCTTCTGCGGCCATTTCTACTAGCCTTACAAGGTGGAGTCTGTCCCTCAGTCAATTAACTATCCATCTAACTACATAAGGATTGATTTGGAGAGCATTTAGTTTGTTGGTAATGCTGGAATGTGATATAGTATCAAATGCTTTAGAGATGTCAAGGTATGCTGTATGTAGAGCATAACAATGGTCTATAGCTTGCAATACATTCTCAAAAAAAAAATCACCAGATTCATTAGACAGGATCTACACTGAACAAAAACAGCTGGGGTCAGTTTTAATAAGATTTTTTATATTGTAGTTTATCAGATCAGTTATGACAATTTATATGGCCTTGCAGATGAAGCTCATCGGGTAGATTAGTCTATAATTACCGGTGTCCTTGTTGTAGCCACCCTTGTGAAGTGGCATCACAACTGTGGTGCACTATACCACATAAAGCCAGTAGATAAGCTCAGGCTGAAAAGTTCTAGGACTGAGTCCACCAATACATGTTTATTGCTGTTCAGGAGGCAGACAAGTATATGATCAGGTCCCATAGAAGATGCATGTTTTTTTTTTTTGTTTTGCAGAGTGCTTTTAGCAAGTGTTATTTTATGATGAAAGTAGTTTGAGATCCATAAGTATATGCAGTCTTTGCATAGATGTCTCTGAGGTGAAATTTGCAATAAATTTGTATGCTGATAAATTGTCAGTATCTACTGGCTCGAAGTATGTAGAACCATTATATATAATTTCAAAACAATTTTGGGTGTTCATAACTTCCTGACTTGAATAAAGAAAGGTTTCTAATTATCCTTATTTTCCAATGTCAGCCTAACTTTGTGTGAAGCCCTTGTTTTTCTAGTGGTATTTATACAGTTTTCTAGGTGAGCACAGAACTTATTTGCACAACTACTAGTCTTGCCAACATTTGGGGGGGGGGGGTTCCACTTGAACTTTGAGACTTCATCATAAAATTGTAGGAAGTTTGTATGTTTGAAGTCTTTGAATATTGAGATGTTTGTTTTAGGGATTCTTGAAAGAGAAGGTTACCAATCTGTGGTCAGACTTCACTGGGAAAGGATATATTAGTGACATAATGCATATGGATACTATATTTGTTAGGACCATGCCAAGAATATTTTGCCCTCTAGTGGGCTCTTTGACTATTTGATCAAGGGATTTTTTTATGGCATCAAGGAATTTCTGAGTATAGCCTACATCTGAGGTATAGCTTTCCCAGTTTATCATAGCCTACAGCTGAGGTATAGCTTTCCCAGTTTATCAACGGGTAGTTACAGTCTCCCAGGATGATGGAGTTTTTGTGTATTTTAATTTAATTTATTATTTTTAAGAAATGGGCATGGTTTTGGGGGGGGGTCATTGATAGGGTCCTGTAACATGCTATGATCTTATAGGTTTATTTAGAGTGAGTTAAATCGCAATACATTCAGTTTGTAGGTCTCTGGGAATCTGTCTCAATATAATGTGGTCTTTAACAAATAGTTCTCATTGAGTCTAAAGGTGTGGTAGGTGCAAAATCCTGGTATAGAGAGGTGCTTTCTGCATTTTAAATCAAGTTTCAGTAACATTGCTCACACACATGGATGTGCTCTGAATGCAGGGGGACTTCAAGGTTAGACAATTTGTTATTTAGACTCCTAATTTTGAGCAGCACCAGCTTGATATATCGTGTGATGCCTTATTTGTTATTTATTTTAATTTTGGTTTTTAGGTTAGATGATCCATTTGCTCGAATCTGCCTAAAAAGGCTAGCAATGTTAAGCATGTTAAAGGGAAAAAATACAAACATTTCTTATCACTCTTCCTGCTTATAAAAGCAAGTGTTCTACACCATGTGTCCCACACCTTTATTATTTTCCATTGACAGCTACAGAACATATCCATACTCTCTAGCTATCTTATTAGAAATGCTTTGCAAGAAAAATGAAGATTTCCTAATAAGTACAACATCCATCTTGTGTAAGAAACATGGTTTCAAGGCAAAATATACTGCCCAGAAAGCTAAAGAGACCCTGGGAAAGCAATCATATGAAACACAGAACAATGCTGTCTTAATGATACCGATTCCATAGACCTGCTAAAGGCCTTTGATTACATGAATCACAGGCTCTCAGTTCAGAAAAGAATAGTCATTTGATAGTGATGAAATCTTTCCATGGTTTGAGAATTACTATCACAGAAGATTCATACAGATACCTGTACATCAGGGTAAGGCTTGTGCTTCATAATGACAGTACACTGCAACATAAACTACACATAAATATCCAAATATCACCATCTGTGTATCTGAGTAGCTAATTTTGCTCTGATTTAGAAATTACAGTAATGTCAGAATGTCACAAAGAAAGCACATCGGAATAAAGAAAGAAGTAGGTTCTAGAACAATGTAGCAGCCACTTAGCAGTTAGTATGAACCTCACAAGATTAGATGGCAATAGGTAACATAAGTAGGCACATTATCCTACAGGGTTTTGGCAAGTATCATATAATAATTATTATAGTACATCGTAAACATGTCTGGTGTCCAGTGACTTGGACATTTATTGGTTATACAAAAGGGGAGTAAATATGATTATAGGACAGTAGGAAATGGGAGAATATAGCAAGCAGAGGTGCGCACAGAAGGGAAACATCAAGGAAAAGAAGGTTGAGGAATGAAGGGAACATTTTGGTGGAGATAGGTACTCCATTTTATAGAAAGAAGGAATGATAGAAAGGCTGACAGGAAAACAGGGATAAGAATGGTAAGTGGCAGGAGCACGTATGCACAAATGCAAAACAGTGCAGACAAATGTGTAGATATGCACAAACTGGGAGGGGAGACATATGGGATGACAGAGACAAACAAAGGGTAGGCAAATGTTGGTGGAGAGTTGTGGACAATGCACAAAAGGTGTATTGTGGCACAATAAAATAGTGGTAAACATGACTGTAGATGAGTTGGGATGCAGATAGGATGCTGGTTGCTGACTGGCCCAGAGAGATGTCATTGTTACCCATTATCAGGGAGGCAAAATGGGAAGGATTACATGAGTGAATATATTCTAGAATTCTTACTATTAATATATAACAATTAAGTGGATAATAAGCAAACTAACCACGCTGTGCCAAACGTCTTAGCTGCTTCTTGGGACAGTCAGCATTGGTTGGCCCCTTGTTCTGTCCATCCTGAAAGACAAAAGGACAAAAATAGCTTTAATACACAGGTCTAGGTGAGATACAGACATAAGTGCAAAAATACTCTCTGAGTACTCTCTCACACATATGTGTATGATAACAGAAGGGTGTAGGCAGGCCACTTGTACCAATGCACATCTCCCATGGGTATATCCGGTGTGTAGGCACACAGGAATGGTAGCAGAGGTTTGAGTCTCATCTATAGGTACCTAGTTTGAACCACTGCTTGTATGCACCACACAGGGCCTCACGTCGCATATGTATTTAGAGTCACCCTGTTCTGTTTTGTATTGTACATTCACATGCCAAACTACTGATGTCAGCACCTATGCATGCTCTTATGATGCTACCAAGACAGAGACTTGAGTCACACTGTAAGTCTTCCTCCTGAGGGTCCTCCATCTACTGTGTAGGGTGATGGTATGGCCTCACCCATACCTGTGCTATGGGCTGGACAGTATAAGCACTGAGGGGCTCCCTCATACTGCAAACACCATCACCACACCCTTGTGACAGAGGCAGTAGTAGAGAAGCACTGTGGATCTGATGTGGGTAAGCCCACCATACTGCAGTCTGGAACACAGAAAAAAAGCATAAAAATATTCAGGACTTTGTCTGCAATCACAATATCTTTCATTGACTTTAATTCCATTACAGTTGAAAGTATATTTCCTTATATGGATTTTAACAAAAAAAATTTAATTTAAGGGATTCAGTATCAATTTCATTGCACTATAGTTAAAAGTTGAAAGATAGAATTCTCATTCCATTTTGGACTTCCTATTATAGTAATTACACATAAAATGAACTTTATCACAGTTGTGGTGAAATGTTTTGTCTTGACAATTCTAAATTCATATTCTATATACAGGTCTCTAGAGTGAAGTATCTACAAATCTCAGCATTATCTTTTTCTACTACAAGTAAAAGTGAATATTATAACTTAAAAACTCAAAATACAATCAACAAATTAAAGAAGAAATCTTGAACATCTGTTTCTTGCCTATCAGTGATTTATCTGTGCTTATTTTTTTAGTATCACATGACTCACCAAATCAAGGCCCCTCACTACCTGCACCCTATCAGTACATTTTCTCCCCTGTGAGAACTAGAGATTGGCTACTCCCAGGCCAGGTGACAGCACTATGGACCATTCATTCCTGTCCTGATATACAATCCTATTAGTATATTCATTCTCCTGAGGTGAGACTTGAGTGTTATAAAGCAGCTAGTGTGGAAGTCATGTGAATCAGCCCTGACTCCTTTCAATGTGGGAGGCAGTAAACTCCACATTTTTAGTTTTTCCCCTAGAGCAGATATGTAATATTTTATTGCTACACATGCAGTCTCCACTATCTGAATACTCACCTATCAAATTCTGCTCCAGACGGTGTTCACATAGCCTGATTGAATTGCATTATTTGCCAAATTGTTAAACCTCTACTTAGCTTGTTCAGTGAGTTTTAAAACTATTTTTTCAAGGTGTTAAAAAATGGTAAACAAATCTAATTGCCTCCATGAAGATGTGACCTGGCTTACAGATAACGTTAAATTTTCTAGTTGTAAAATCCTTTGCACTTGATCAGTAATATATGGTCAAGTATCAAAAGTGAAAATAGACTCTTCTAGATGTTTCTATAAAATGTAATTCATTTAAATCGTTCTCAGGTCATGTGTATGCCCTTCATGATCTTCTGCTTCTTTCAGCTTTTCCTGGTTAGGGGTCACCACAACAGAACAACAGTACGCAGAATGATTGGCAGTGGAGTTTAAAAGTGTTGAGTTGCCAGCCCAGCACCCAACCTTCCACAGAAGGCACACACATGCACACACTCAGGCCTAGGGCCGATTTAGCATGTCCAATCCACCTACAGCATGTCTTTGGGATGTGGGAGGAAACTGCAGCACCCGGAGGAAAACCACGCGACAGCAGGGAGGACATGCAGACTCTGCACAGAAGGCACCCCAGCTGAGAATCAAACCAGAGAACCTCTAGCTGTGAGGCAGCAGTGCTAACTGCTGCACCACCACAGCTGCCCTATGTGCATGCTGTAAAGGAAAACACAAAGATCAATGCACGTAAGGTTCAAGTTAGGCACCCTTTATTACTTGCAGCAAGGAGACACAGCATGTAAGTACAAGGTTTGTCTGATTTTCCATAGTTCAGCATGCTGTTCTTATACAGTTTTCTGCATGTGCACAAGAAGGTATTGTTAGATTTACTGTTGACATGGTCAGAAAATTGCTGTCTTGCAAAAACATGTTTGAGAAAAACAACCTGGCCTTGGGCTTATTTCAGCCCTCCCTTGTTTCTCACACTCCTTCAGCTGTCCAGTTCTGATATGATACATTTGCCTAGGGTCAAGATACAACCCTGGCCTCAATACACATTCTGCTGACTATTGGTAGACTTTCAGGCGTCAATTGTTCTCTTATCAGGGTCTCCTGCAGCTGCACATATTTCACACAGAATAAGCAGAATAAATGTGTTAATTTCTTTTTAACCCTAAATGCATCTAAGCTTGCACATTGCAGTTATACATTTTCTTAACATTTCCCCCCTTTTAATACTTTATTCTACCTTCAAAACAAGCATAAACTGTTTTTCTTCCCATAACCATTTCCTACTTAGGATTTGCAGTTAGAGAGTCATTCAGTTTAAGCCTGTGAAAGCATTTTTTCAGTTTTGAGTAATTCTTCGAATTCAACATCCTGATATAAAGTTTCTGAAACTGAAGCATCTATGCTATTCTTAACTAGTCCTTTCATACAGGGGATGCAGCAGCATCCACACACCATCAGTAAGGCTACCCCTACACAGATGGCAATCAGAATGTTCATCAGGATGCTGCCACAACCACCGAACCATTTCTGGAAAAAGTCCATCAATGGATTAGGTCCTGGTTTGGTCAGGGCCGACACTTGCTGAATTACTTCAAGATGGTTGTCTATCTCATGTTTGTTGTCAGGAATAAATGAACAGCACTCCTCCTGGATTAAAGCACATGTACCTCCTTTCGCCGCTAGGGTGAAGTCAAGAGCCATGCGATTTTGAAGTGCCACTGTTCTCATGGCAGTTAGTTCATTGGTTACCAATTCCAGGGCAAAAAAGGTTGCATTACTCATTATTTCAAGAAGTTTAGATAGTTTTCTCAGCTCTCAGATCGATTTTGTCGCTCCATATGCTGGTATTATGCCTGCCCACGATATGACATCATCACCCAGATCCATGTGTGACAGTCCTTTGCTATTCCCATGGCCTAAATCATGATGGTATTTCCAGGGTGCATCAATTTGTCCCACTGGATTAGCAGGCTTCTTGATTTCTCGGACATTCCGAATTTTCCCTTGTGGTAAGACATAGTCGTATGGCCGGAACCAGGTATCCCAAAAAACAGCTACCGGACCAGTTTTCAGGTAGCCATTTATATACTTTTCTTCCGCATATAAAGTAACAATTTTCTACTTTAGTGGCAACTTTACTATAAACATACCCTTGTCCTGCGTGAAACATTTTTTTGTCAATTATGGACAGTTGTTTGTAGAGAACAGAATCACGTTTTACTTCCTCAATTGTTCTATGCATCAATTCAAAAAATGAATCATAGTTTGTATTGCAATAAGATCCGGTGTTATTAGGTTTAGTGTAGCATCTATGGGGAACTGTTGTATTGCAATGGCTCCATCCTACCCTGACTGTATCATTCTTATGAAAAAACACAGTTCCCTTTTGACGAATAGACAAGTGTAATGCTACTTTATCTTTTGACGTGACATTCAATGTGTCATGAACTAGGTTTTCTCAGGTCTTATTAGCCCCTAGGGGAAATGAAGTTAGCAGTAATCCCCCATATGCTGTTGGTAGAGCTGTGCAAACCCAGCAATTCGAAACATTGAAGGTTTCAGCATACACGTATTTGATTGCCTGGTAAGTATTGAAATTCGGGTGCCACTCACGCTTACTAAATTCTACTTGCGTAACAGAGAAGAGAAATGGCCATAACAAAAAGATTATTGTTACCATGATGATCAGTAGAATGGTCATGCAATATTTCTGTGGAAATGGTTGTTCCGTATTGTCTCTGTCTTCTCCAGTTCTTCCAAAAAGATATTTTCTTGATTCAGTCATTTTACTTGGACACATGATCTTACTCTCTGCCCTATAAGACCTTAGCACCGATGATTGCTTCACTGGGTTTGAGACGGATCAGTTCCTATTGATCTGACCCCCCTTTGTAGCCAGACTTTTGTGCTTAGGGTCCCAATGGAGAGATAAGGTCTTTGTCCAGTTCGAAGTTTCTCATCAAGTTGCAGTGCGTCAGGTGTATCCACAAAGCCCGTTCTGCTATCTTGACTGCAGTAGTTGTTGAAAGAAGCACCTTGTAGGGACCTTCCCACTTTGGCAATGCCCAGTTCTTTCACTTCACGATTTTAATCCACACCCAGTCTCCTGGCGTCACTGTCACTTCCGATGTTTCGGCTTGCTTCTGACCTGAAACAGAATTAAACTGCAACAGATGTTTAAAACTCAAAAACGTTTTCATATATTCAGCTAGTGTAAAATCAGTTTCTTGGCCTGATGACATGAGAGGTTTCCACTGGGGTGTGTAATAAGCCCTTCCATACAGCTTTTCAAAAGGAGTCAGTCCTTTTGCTGTAGAGACAGTTCTCATGCTCAACAGTGCCAGAGGTAAACAGTACAGCAGGTTTTTCCTGTTTCAGCTGTCAATTTCCTTAGTTTGCTTTTTAGTATGCCATTATGCCTTTCAACCAGCCCTGCAGACTGCGGATGATATGCACAATGATTTTTAAGAGAAATACCAAAAAACTTTCTCAGCTGCTGTATGGTTTGATTTACAAAGTGAGTACCGTTGTCGCTATAGATTCTTTCCAGAATACCGAACCTAGGAATAATGTCCTTAACAAGTACCTTTGCTACTGTAGCTGCATCTGGATTTTTGGTTGGAAAAGCTTCCACCCACCTGGAGAACATATCTATAATGACAAGGCAGTACTTCTTGTTTTCACATTTGTTTAGTTCTATAAAATCCATACAGATAGTGTGAAACGGATATGGTGGTGTGGGAAAACTCCCTTGCTTAGGCTTTATCGCCCCCTGTGCATGGTGTTTGTTACAGATCTGACACATTAAACAAAATTTTTTAGAATAGTTTGTAAATCCGTACGTTGTGAACACCTGGTTCACCAGCTGTACCATCCCCCCTGTTGAGACATGGCACTGCCCATGGCTCAACAATGCCACATAGCGGAACAAGTTAGAGGGTAGTATTGGTTTTCCCTCCTTAGAGATGTACAGCCCTTTATCGAGTATTGCTCCTTGTTTCATCCATCGCTGTTTTTCTGCTTGCATAGTGAGTGTCTGCATTGTTTTTAACATATCTAAATTCAAGGTTTCAGAGGGTTGTAATTCCTTATCTAGAAGGAATACCACTGTAGCTGCCTGTTTTGCAGCTGCATCAGCTCTCGCATTACCTTTTAAAATTATGTCCTGTTGTTTAGTATGAGTTGTACATTTGCAAATAGCTACCCTTCGAGGCAATTGAATAGATTCTAAAAGATCTAAAATAAGTTGTGCATGATTTATAGGTTTGCCAGTAGATGTTATCATTCCTCGGTTTTTCCACTGTTGTGCAAACACATGTACAGTGGAAAAAGCATATTGGCTATCAGTGAAGATGTTTACACATTTATCCTTCGCTAAGGTACATGCTCATGTCAGAGCAATCAATTCTGCTGCCTGCACAGATAAATGATGCGATAAAGATTTCGCATCTATAACTTCAGTATCAGAGACTACTGCATATCCTACTAGGTTCCGTCCTGCAGGGCCACTTTTGCACGAGCTATCCACGTAGTATGTCACCTCAGCATTATCCAAGGGGACATCCGTGAGGTCTTTCCTAGGTAATGTCTTCTGCTCGATTATTTGCAGGCAGCGATGTAGTGTGCCGTCTGCAGGAGTTGGGAGCAGGGTAGAAGGGTTTAAGGTAGTACATCATTCAATTGTCATATGAGGTTGGCTCAACAATATGGTCATGCAGGAGAGATGCCTAGCAGGAGAGAGGTATGCTACTTTTTCTTGTAATAAAATAATCACGACTGCATGAGGTACCCTTAGAGTGAGTGGGTGAAACAAGACTACTGAAGCCGAAGCCTGCACTGTCACTGCTGCCACGACTACTGCCTGCACACAGTGTGGCAAAGATCATGCCACTGGGTCTAATTGTGATGAATAGTAAGCAATGGGACGTTGCTTATCCCCATGTTGTTGTGTTAGTACTGATGTCATATAACCCTGCTTGCAATCTACAGTCTGGAAAAAATGCTTATGGTAATTAGGCAAACCCAGAACTAGAGAGGAGGCTATTAACTGTTTCAGTTTACAGAAAGCAGATTCTGCCTCTGTTGTCTATTGTAACAAGTCCTGCACTGCCATAGGTGTCTTGTAAATAAGGTCAGTTAAAGGTGCAGATTCCAAGGCATAGTTTGGAATCCAGCTCCGACAAAAATTAGTCGTTCCCAAGAAGGACATCATTTCCTTCTTGATGGTAGGCTTCGGTGCCTGCAAAATTGCCACCTTTCTGTCCTCATCTAATGTTCTGCCTCCCTTGGATATTACATATCCCAAGTACTTTACCTGTTTTTTTTCCAAAGTTGCAGTTTGTTCTTATTCACTTTGTGTCCCTCAGCAGCTAGAAATTGTAGAAGTGCTACTGTATCTTCCCTGCAATCCTGCCGGGTGGGGGCTGCTAATAGAATGTCATTGACATAAAGTAAGACCTGACTACCCTTTGGTGGGTTAAATCCTGCCAGGTTACTTGACATTTCTTGTGAAAATATAGTAGGGCTCTCACAATATCCCTGTGGTAATCGCGTATATGTGTATCTTTTTCCCTGAAACGTGAATGCAAACCAATACTGGCTGTCTGGGTGTATTGGTATTGAAAAGAATGCATTACTAATGTCTACCACAGAGAAATATTCTTGTTGAGGTTTTAAGTCATTCAACAAGATGTGTGGATCCGGCACTATAGGTGCCCTTGGTATTACTGCGTCATTTACAGCTTGCAAATCCTGAACCATACGCCATTCTCCATTGGCTTTTTTAACTGGAAATAAAGGTGCATTACACGGAGAATCAGGGGATTCTACTAGCACCCCTCCCTCCCTTGACTCCCATATAAAAGACACTGAAGTTCTACCACCAAACTACTCAATAATCAGAAAAGACAGAACCCATAAAAAGGGTGGTGGGGTAGCTTTACTCTATTCTTCCACCCTATCCATTACTCCCTATAACAAACCCATTCCAAATTTCTCCAATGCAGAACTAATATTAGCTCTATTTCAATTGAATAAATATAAACAAATCTGCCTAGTTTCACTTTACATCCCCCCAGGTGACAATGTCTCAGTTTTAGAAGATATCCTATCCTGGCTTTCTATCAATATCTGCAATGAAACTATTATTATGGGTGATACAAATATAAATTGGTCTTCCATTCACTCCTCTCCACATCACATAAACATTAACCTTTATCAATACTCTCAGCTCATCAACCAGATTACAGACCCTCTAAAGACTTCACTAGTGGCAGTATCCTAGATTGGATTCTAGTATCTCATCCCCATAATTACACCATCAGTGGAACTCTACCTGACTCCCTCAGTGACCATCTTCCCATCTACACTAAACATCTTCCATGTCCACTACAAACAACACATAACTACATCTGCACTCGCAACCTAAAAAACTTTAACCCTGTAACCTTCTCAGACTCCCTAAAATTAATAAATTGGAACCCACTAAACACTCTACCCCTTGGATAATGCTGTTGCATATTTCAACACAACTTTCCTAAATCTCCTGGATAGTTTGGCCCCCATAAAAACCAAAAGAATACAAAACAAAACCACCCCCCAGCTAACAAAAGATACACTAACTGCCATGCGACTGAGAGATAAAACCTGGGCATGATGCCAAAGAAACAAAACTCCCTCTACCCTTAATGAATTCAAAACTCTTTGCAACAAAGTTAAAAAGCTTATCACAATAGATCGACAAAACTACTGCTCCATACTTCAAAACAACAATAAAATTACTCCTCAGAAATTCTGGAAAGGCATCAATAAACTCCTAAAACCTGGCACAGCAGAAAACCCAAGCCCAGACCCAAATGCTCCTGATATCAATCTCGCCACCCAATTTAACTCCTTCTTCTTAGACTCTATCTCTAAACTTACCACAACCTTTTCCAATAACATCTCACCCTCTACACCTACATCCCACCTACTATCTCCCCCCTCACCTCCTTCCACTCAACTCCCACTTTTTTCCCTAAAACCCATCCCTACCTCTACCATAAAAAAACTCCTGCAAAACTTAAAACCTTGTTCTAATGCACCTGATAACATACCCTCATCCTTCCTTAACATTGCTGCTGAATCCATTGCCTTCCCCATCAGCATCCTAATAAATCGCTCTATACAAGAAGACCTTGTTCCCACACTCTGGAAAAGATTCTACATCATACCCTTGCATAAAGGAGGCAAAAATAACGATATCACTAACTTCCGTCCCATCGCCATCCTTTCTCCTATATCAAAACTCTTAGAAAAATGTATCCATCTCCAACTCCTTCCCTATCGTCTAGATAATAATTTATTAACTTCCACACAACATGGCTTCAGACCCAGCCACAGTACCATGACTTCCCTCCTTTCCTTCCTGGAAACAGTAAATACAGCTCGAGATTCTGGCTCTATTGTATCCACCCTCCTGCTCAACCTCTCTAAAGCCTTTGATACCATATCTCACAGTCTTCTCCTTACCAAGCTTTCTAACCTAAACCTATCACCTGCCTCTGTCAATTGGTTCACCAGCTATCTCTCCCATAGACAACAAGCTGTCAAATGGAAAACAGCCACCTTCTCCTTCCAGAACACACCCACTGGGGTCCCCCAAGGTTCCATCTTGGGTCCTCTCCTCTTCAATATATTTATAAATGACTTCTTCCACTCAATTCCCCATGCCAAACTTATTCAATATGCAGATGATTCTACCATAATCTGTTCAGCCACATCCATTCCTACTCTCTTAAAATTAACCCAAGATGCCTTCTCTACTACTGAACAGTGGATGAAAAATAACCATCTAGTACTCAATGCATCCAAAACCAAACTTATGATATTTACCCCCTCAAAAAACACAACCATAGACAAAAATTTACTCTCTATTATCAGCCAAAACAACACACCTCTTGAACTAGTATCTGAAAGCAAGCTACTAGGGGTCCACATAGATAACCAGCTCAAATTCAATAGCCATCTACTACTAAACATAAAAAAAAACACTACAAACTTGGCATGCTTTATCAACAAAATCAATTCCTCTCTACATCTACTAAGCTCACTCTTGCTACAACATTCCTTATTCCTTCCCTTCTATACGGCGCCCCTCTTCTAACAAACCTCCAATCATCCCTTAAAACAAAACTGTCCTCATGTTATAATAAAATTGCCAAATTTGCAACTAGCCACAAAGCATCAACCCACCACTGTGTATCTCTCCACAAGCTAAACTGGCTCGAGCTTCCTAACTATCTCACCTTCACTCCGCTCACCTTTGCCCACAAACTCATTTTCCATCCATCCATCCCTCTGTCCCTCACTCAGCTCCACCTTCAAAATGCATATGCCACAAAGACTCCTAAGATCTAATAACCAAAATCTGATAGAACTTTACAAACCTCTTCAGTCTCCTGGAAAAAGCCTGCTATCCTTTGTCCTGGCAAGGCAATGGAATTCCCTTCCCCCCCTCCATCCGCACCACTACTAACCTCACAGCTTTTAAAAAATCCCTGCACACATACTTAACTTCCTCCTGGGAATGCTTCTGCTCTCATCCCTCCTAGTCTAGCCTGCCCCCTATAGACAGCCACATCAGATACAACCAAATACTATAAATAAACAAATGTAATAACACCTAGTAATTCTTAGATTCTTCTATTCCATTCAAGATACTACATATTTTACTACAGCGATGCTATGCTTGTCACACATAATGTAACTAAAGTATTCTTCATGCAGCTGCTTAAACCTTAGATTCTTTGCCTTGTAACCACCTGTTCCATTGTTTTTGTCATGAACCCACAATCTACTACCTTTGTCAGCCACTGTTTTAGTATTTGTTACTACTGCCTCTGACAACCTGTTTAAACATGATTGTAAATGATTAAAGTGTAAACCTTGTTATAGCTTTGCTTACTGTTACTTTTGATAATATGTTTTAACATGATTGTAAGTGTTAAATGCGAACTTTTGTAATCTTTGTATCTTTATTATTGGAGGTTTTCTCCCCAGGACTCCATTGAAAATGGGTACTTCGGGCCCAATGTACAATCCTGGTAAATCAACTATAAATAAATAAATAAAATAAAATAAATAATGCTGCTATGATAGGTTTTATTCCTGCCTCTGCATCCTTTCTTAAGGGATACTGTCTTTTTTGTGGTCTAAACGCTGATTTTGGTGTAATACTAATTGGACCTGCAGTAGGGATAAGTCCTGCATCTGATTTTCCTGCTGACCAGAGGGTCTCTGGTATATCTCGTAAGTCATTTTCTTCTTCCGTCAACAGAAGTATCCATCAGCTGTCTCCGCGAGACTGCAGATGTACAGCTGGGTTAGCTTGAGTCACCCAATTCAATTTTTGCACTTGTATTCCCTGCCCTGACAACTCTAGTTCTGTTTGTTTTTCCCATCTTGTAACTTTCTCCCCTAGGTCTGCCCACCATATGTTCTTATTCTTGGTCAGGCTTACATGTGGTAGCCGATTGGACTTATAAAGTGTCAAAAACTCCTGGGGCAGCGAACAGCTGGCTACACTATTCCCTTCTGTGTCCCAGTATAAGTTTCTCAGTACCAATCTGTTTGTACGATGCTTAAATAATTATTTTTCATACTCATTATCAGGCCCCTGGTGTGTTACAAAAATACAGGGTGCAATGCAGCAGGTGCTGTTTATCAATATCCAGGGAGGCAAACTTACTGATGGCTACGTTCATCAGTTCTTTGGTCACAATCCCTGGACCAGTCGTAACCAGGTCCTGACTGTACCAATAAAACATTTCACCCCCCGATTGAACCATAAAGGTGTCGGTTCATCGCTGCTCTTCCATGCCCTGCATAGTTGGAACCACCGCTATGCCAAATAACTGCATAAGATCCCTGCCCAAGAGATTTACTGGGCTTTTCGCAGAAACTACAATCTTACTAATTTGTGTTAATCCTGAAACAGGATCTGTTATGGTGATA
Organism: Protopterus annectens; assembly: GCF_019279795.1. NCBI lineage: Eukaryota > Metazoa > Chordata > Ceratodontiformes > Protopteridae > Protopterus > Protopterus annectens. The sequence goes on along the minus strand of NC_056745.1, from coordinate 1,042,755,715 downwards.
TTGCGGGAGAGGGGCTCCCGGTATAGCTGCCTATTCGCTGCTTTGACTAATATGTAATCAGGTGACTCCGAATTGTCTGGTAATTTGGAGGGCTGTATCAGGGTCCGTGATGCCCCTGAATCACACAAAAATTTAACCTCACTGCCTTCCACTAAAAGTGTAACTTCCGGTTTTGTATCTGCTAAATAGAGCTCCAGGCTCAATAAAGCTAAATCTAGTACTTCATCTTCTTCTGCACCGTCATTAATTTCCTGTACTTCCTCTACTTCCCTTTTCACATCCTCGATTGTGCTTTCTCTACTGGTCTCTTCTTGTGATTCCTGACTATCATGTAGTCAGTCCTCACCTTCTTTATCTTCCATTATTGTCTTCTTATTTTTTCTGCAATCCCTTGCTAAATGTCCCTTTTTACCACATTTAAAACATTCTCCCCTTTTCTTGCATCCTTCAAAGTCTTCTGATTGCTGATCAGACTGCCTACCTCCCTGTGTATTTTTCCTGCCCTTTTTCCCAGGGTGCACTACATAAACTTCTGCTCCGTCTTCTATGGAAAATACCTGAGCCTTCTTCTTCTTTTTGCTATTAAAATACATTTCAGCATGTCTAGCATATTCAAGTAGTGAATGTAATCTACTCGTTGAATGGTCAACCATTTGTTTTGTAATGAAACTGCTTATAGGTGTACTACTACCTTTTAGAAATGCATTCTTTAACTGCTGTTCATATGGGGAATCTTGTTTTTGATCTTCAGGAACCTGCATTCCACAGTGGTTGTTAAAACATTCTAACAGTCTAGCAAAGTATTAGTCAACTGATTCACCCTCCTGCTGGACACATTGATTAATGCAAGTCCAGTCTGCCCTAGGTTTCCATTTCTCAGAGATGCGGTCTGTAAGTCCCTTCACTCTAGTGTCTAATTCTGCGCTGCTGTGCGGAAGAGGTTTTTGTGCAGCGTCACAAGGATTCCAGTTGCCACAAATCATGTACCAATCCGGTCCTACAATCTGTCGAACTACTTTTTCTATCTCTTCCCCATTTAAGTTATAACATAGCCTCATTCCTTGTAAATCTTCCAAAAATTTTCTGAAATTAAGTTTCGGATGGGGAATCCCTTCTGTAGCTTTCCAGATATCTTCCGGAGTCCAGGGTCTATACACTAAGATAGTTGGACTTTGATCTTCCTGTCCTGCCTGAGGGTTTAGAACTTCTATAAGTGGGCATATTTCTTCTTCTACAGGTTGTGTATCCTTAACTACCTGCCATAATTCAGAGCCTTCTTCTTGATTATTTCCCTTTGTTCGGGACCTAGTTTTGGTGGGATCTCTAACTTTAGCTAGTTTCAATTTTATAATGTCCCTATCTCTAGTGAGCATAGGATATAATGGGAGTGGGTCAATCTGCCCACTTGCTCCATACTCTGGTAAAGAAGGGGGAGGCGGAGGTGCCGATGCCACTACCAAGTTATTGTCTTCCTTATCTAAAAACATTGTCTTTGAGTCTTTGTTCTTTTGGTCTATGCGGTTTGCTTCCTCCAGCTACCTGTGTGCCTGGGGAATTCCTAACTGTCGTTGTTTTTTAACTTGACCCTTAGAATCAGTTTTAAGTTGCTTGATAAGTTTGATAAGTGAGGATTTTTCTAATTTTCCGTCAAATTCATACTTAATAACCCATTTTGAAAAATATCTAATATTGTCTGCGCGCTGTGACTGCATGTATTTTGCATCTTCCATTAACGGTGGGTTTCCGGGTGTCTTTGCACAATTATTTTGTTTGCTACGTAGACTGTTCAGAAAAAATATTACCTGATGCCTTCAGATTTTTACGTGTACCATGGATTTTGTTAAAGTCTCTTCAGAATAACTGTCTAAAGCCTACTGATCTTTTTCACCTGATCTATGACAAGATTGCACCTTTTCTATCCCTGACTGTAAGAAAACACAATCTGACAGAAACAATACACATCCAGTCCCTGATCTTGAAACAGAAAAAGTAGATTCATCTTACCTGAGCCCATATGATTGATCGCTGATTCGCGGAAAACCCATCCTTCAGTCGCAGATCAGAAAGTGGCTAGCCTCTTTTGACGACAATTCAGTCGGAGGACTTTTCAAATAAGAAGAACCGATTTGGTTTCTTCCCCGTACGGTTTCAGCCACCTGGCCGTCTGATCCGAGGTGAAGTGAGGGTATCCGGCTCGAAGGACCAATCTGTAAAGGAAAACACAAAGATCAATGCATGTAAGGTTCAAGTAAGGCACTCTTTATTACTTGCAGCAAGGAGACAAAGCATGCAAGTACAAGGTTTGTCTGATTTTCCATAGTTCAGCATGCAGTTCTTATACAGTTTTCTGCATGTGCACAAGAAGGTATTGTTAGATTTACTGCTGACATGGTCAGGAAATTGCTGTCTTGCAAAAACATGTTTGAGAAAAACAACGTGGCCTTGGGCTTATTTCATCCCTCCCTTGTTTCTCACACCCCTTCAGCTGTCCAGTTCTGATATGATACATTTGCCTGGGGTCAAGATACAACCCTGGCCTCAATACACATTCTGCTGACTATTGGTAGACTTTCAGGCGTCAATTGTTCTCTTATCAAGGTCTCCTGCAGCTGCACATATTTCACATAGAATAAGCAGAATAAACATATTAATTTCTTTTTAACCCTAAATGCATCTAAGCTTGCACATTGCAGTTTTACATTTTCTTAACACATGCCCTTCATGATAACGTGCCATAATTAGACATTTTAGCAATGCATCCACATTCAGCTACATTCATAGTTCATGCTATGCTCAAACCTGTACAGAACTATATTTTCATGAACTAACACACCTACACACACACACACACACACACACACACACACACACACACACACACACACACACACACACACACAAACACACATGACAAACCCACATTTAAAATGCCGAATCACTTTGAAATACAGATTGCCCCTTATTATTCAAATCATTTGAATTACTTTCATATAAATTCTTTTTCAATAATATAAAAAATATTTTCTGTGCATTATGCTCATTAAAAAAACATTTATATTCAATTATTTCAGCATTTCAGCTTGCCATTTGTAATGCACAAAGTTGCTGTATTTTGTGATTAATTCAGTATTGTTATATTTGTATACAATAAGCTCTTAATGCTGTTAATTTCTAAACATTACATATGAATTTCACTATAAATCAGTTGTAATATTTGGCACTAATATGTCTTTCTGATACATAAATTTTAAAATGACTGTCTTTGAAAAGTTTGTAAATAAGGTTACTCTAAAATCACACTGTACTATCTTTAACTTCAGTTGTCTGTGCCCCAAAAACTCACACTACTACTATTAGTTTATGATAAGAACGTTTCTGAAAGTTGTACTTCCCAGACTCCCACATCTGTAGGTAAGCTAACTCCAAGACTGCATAACAGTAGGAATATATACAAGCTTTCCTATCCCCACTGTTACACAATATTGATAAATGTAGTCCTTGATATATTTTACATGATAGTTACTGCCTTGATGAATAGAAGTTGATAAATGTTCTCTTCTACACATCCACATGCACACACATATAACTATTTATAGCTCCTTTTCATCTTTTCTGATAAATTGTTATGCGTGAGATCATCCATTCTGCAGTCTAGGTAAGCATGATGTTTTCAGACGTTCTTCATACCCCTGTTATCCTTTCTCTTGCTATCCTCATACTTTACTATGATCAGGAAAAATCTCCTGGTACTTTGCGAGTTTAGTCATTCCTTTTAGCCAGTCTAACAAGAATTAATGCTTTAAGCTGGTATTTGACTATTTAGCCTGAATTTCATGCTGATTTTGGTCCCGGTGTTAGATAAGGTGGCGGTTTTGGAAAGGTTGACGTGTAGTTTGGTAAAATGAAGGGAATATCTGTGCAAAGACTTACAAAAAAGAGCAGAGGCATTTGGTTGATGTTATGCATTTGATTAGTGATGAAAGCAATTACTGACAAGTGAAGAGACTGTGGAAATTGGAGCTGGATTGGGCTATGGAAGCATTGTGGCAGCAGATGAAGGTCATGATTGGACTCTGAAATCGCTATGCGAAGCAAATCAAATCCTCTGGATATCATACCAGTGAATTTTTGCAGCAGCAGTGTGACACCATGTTGCCCCTTGGAGCAGAAAGTAGCAGTGTTGTGAAACAAATCAGCACAATTAAGCAGCTAAATTATTTACATTACACAAAAACTGACTGACCTAAAATACAAGGTAAGATGGGACACTTTGAGACTGTGTGGGTGTTTTAAAATGAGGACAGATTTAATTGTCATGAACTAATTAAAAACCAGACTATGAGTGTGATGTCATGCAACCTCCATAGTTAAACAAGTAACCAAAAACTGTCCGAGGTTCACATAGGTATCAGCTCAAGTCATGGGAAACCACATAGTGATTTCATTAATGTTCTGATAATGTCCCAAGTTGTAGGAATGAAAAGGCTCAACATTCAATAATAAACGATAATGTTTTATTTGAAAGTTCATTGTGTTTCATTAATGAAATCACTATGTGGTTTCCCATGACTTGAGCCAGTAGATTCATGGACCACAATCAGTTTTGGTTACTTGTTTAACTAATCAAAAACAAAATGGTGCAGTGGACTGTTTTATTTTTTTCTAAATGTTTAATGGGAATAAAGAAAACATATAAGTTTCCATCAACATTGGCAAACTAATTGTATATAAATCTAAGAGGGTTTTTTTGGTACAGTGTGTGACTTGGTATAGGAAGGAGCAAGTTTTGTCACAGCTCTGGTAACCAGGAAAGAGGAGAGCAAAAACAAGACCAGTAATAGTCAAAATGATTTCTTGGAGTCCGCTTTGCAACAAAGGGAACAGTTTTTGGCACCTATCAAACAATAACAGCAATAACAAATTTGATATAAATTATCCTTCTCAGTGGTTTTCAAAGTGTTTTCTTTGTGTTTTTTTTTTTACCCCCATACCTACCAACCACCAGCCCTTCCCCAATGAAACACTGTCCATTTGTTCCCTTGTTTGGGACTTGCACATCCAATCAGGGTGATAGTTGTCTGGAGGGGGCATCAGGAGGTACCCATTATGTCCTCGCCAGCATTCTGGTAACAAAGGCATTTGAAATAGCTAACTCCTGGGTAGGTTACCTGGGATTCATATCAGCATGTAGGTCCACAATGCTTTCCCTATGTGTGTTCATACTTCTGCACACCTGTGTTGAAGGCTACCACCAGGAGGCTGCATTGTGAGCTTCAATGCCCACCCCTAAGCCATGAATTTGTATAGTTGCCCCCTCCTTTGTGGGATTGTGGCAAGACTGGACTGACTCCCCCCTACCTTCCCACAATAATGAGCACATCCTTCCTCTTCTGATAGCTCTATCAGGTGTCTTCAAGATGTTTTTCATTATATGGGTTGCAGATGCCTACATAAGTGTACTCAGCAATGAATTTTTTGTGTGGCCCTTGTCTGAAACTCAATTGCGGAAGTGAAGAATCTTTAATAGGTGGCTCTGGTAAAAACAGTGAATGCCCAGAAAATGCTGAAATGGAAAAAGAATGAAAACAGGAAGACCAAGAAAGTGATGGTCCCATGGTTATATGATGCTTTGGGGAAGCATTCTGCCAAGAAAAATTTACACGGGCCACATGAGTGGTCATATATTATGGTAGTTTGTTAATATTTCTGGGGGCTCCCCAAAAATTTGAGTTTGTGATTTAAAAATATGTTTACAATTCTTTAGAGTGCTAGTAATGCACTCAGAAATTTTGCCTGAATAAATGTATTTAGACACAACATTTTGAATGCTGGCAGACTACTTAACTAACATACTACTAAGTCTGACCATAAATTATTTAATAGGTTCATAGGAGTTTACTAGGCTAACGGCTTATGGGCCTTTACAAGCTTAGCCAATATAACTTGAATTTACTAAATATATGGCCCCCGGGGCAACAGGATGGCATGGATTTGTGCCTGTGCATTGAGTATCTTGCAGATTGCCCCTCTCCATAAGGGACATAGACACTACCCCATATGTGAATTTGTGAGTCCCCATCCATTGATTCAAATTGGGTGTGAACAGGGCCAGGGAAAAGCTCTGCTTAATGTGAATAGGAAGCCTGTTCCAAAGAAGAGGCAATCTCTGAGACACATATCTGCCTCTCCAGCATGTTTTATTTGAGTCGCAGGGCAGGATTTGTGAGTGCCTTCTAGGTCGGGCATAAGTCACCCCTTAATAATCTGTAGGAGACAGAGTAAAGGAATAGGGATTTTAGTCTATCTGCATAGCTCATGTTGTCTATATCCTGTATTTTCTTTGTGAGGAAACTCTGAGGTCACTCCAACTGCTGTAAATGCCTAGTCAAGTACATGCCAAATGGCACACTGTACTCGATTATTGGCATAATGAGAGCTGAGTACAGCGGGACTATAATTTCCTGAATCTGGATGCTATACCTTTACGTATAAGTTGTGCCACATAAAAGGATTTCCTCACCACTGAGGTCACATGGCGGTCACATTTCAAGCTAATATCTATCTGTGTACCTAGATCTCTCACCTCAGAGTCCACTCTAAGGGGTGTGCTATTAATGTTGTAATTTGCAGGGGTATTTGACTTCCCATGATAATGCATTTTTTGCATTTACCTTTAAGCCATAGATCTGGCACCAAATATTTGTCTGATCTAGACCCTACTGGAAGATATCTACATCGTTGGGTGATTCAATGATTGCCCCCAGCTTGCAGACATTGGCAGACTTTGTCATCTAAAGGCATTCCACATTAGCCTTGACTTCAGAGAAGTATATTCCAGACAGGAGTGATCCCAGTACTGAGCCCTGTGGCACACCACTAGTACCTGGCCACTTGTTGGATCTGGATTCAACCACTTTAACCATATGTCCTGCCCTTGAGCCAATTGGCTATCCATGTGGTGACACAGGGATTTATGCCCAGTTTTGAGTTTATTTATAATACCTGAGTGAGGACTTGTGTCAAATGCATTGGCCAGGCTGAGGTAGACAATATATACTGTTTTACCCTCATCCATGGCCTTATTGACTTTCTCACAGAAATCCACCAGAGTCAGTAAGCATGACCTGCCCTTGACAAAGCCAAATTGGGTTGGTTCGAGTGTTTAGAGGTCTCCTATGTTATTATTTATCTGGTCCATGATTATTTTTCCATGGCCTTTCACATAAGACTAATCAGACCTATGGATCTATAATTTCCCAGGTCAGTAGATGGTCCCCCATTATGCTGTCTTCCACTCTTTTGGGACAAAGCCAGACTGGAGAATGCGGTTAAATTAAACAGAGATCTTAATGGTCCTGATAAGTCATGATTTAAGCAGTTTAAGAGGCAGTCAACATGGGGTATATTGTCAGGCCCCACTGAAGCCATGTTTTTAGCTTTAGAGAGCACAGTGGCAACCTGTTCTTTGGTGATAATTGACGGTAGAGTGGTGCAGGCTATTTTTTGGGGAGAACTGGGGGGTAATAGGAAGGTGAAATTTGAGCTGAATTTGTCAGCCAGCAGATTTGATAAGTCTTCAGACTGAGTATAAGTGATGCCATCTACAACTAATTTTGCACATTGTTGGGTGTTGCCCTTAAGACTGTGGATATAACTGAAAAATACCTTATTGTTATCCTTAGCTTTGGAGGCTATTTTTATCTCAACATCTGCTTTCAGGGACTTCCCTAGTACCACAATTCACTTGTTTAGACTAATGAGGGATGTATATCTCTGTTGTGCACATTCCTTCTTACTTCTCGACAGGATTTTCTTTTTTTGTTGCACAATCTATTAATACTAGGGGTCCACCAGGGTGGCATGTTTTCACGGTTTGACCTTGGTTTATTTTGGACTGGTACTGCTGTTTTTATGCAGTTTTTTATAGGGTCATAAAGGGCTTTTGTGTATGCCTGTGCATAAGTTTATGTGTTTTCTGGATTTGGGGGAGCCTGAAAACTAGCAATGCCATCCTTTAATAGAGGGCAATTTACCTTAGAGAAATTCTTAAGTTTTTGGGGTTAGGTGGGAGGACTGGTTTTACCTTTATTCAAGGAAGACCACTTTATGATCTGATCTTATGAGTGAGGACACACTGGGGGGGTGTAGAACTCTCCCATATTTCTGGGTACCAGATCTAGGATATCTGTTACCCTTGTGGGAGTGCTGACTAGCTGCTCCAGGGCATTTGAATTTACAAAGTCAAGAAATATTTGGATGTGCATGTTAGTGATCATGCATGCCTCCCAATTAATGGAGGGGTAGTTAAAATCACCCATCAGTATGGTATTGGGCAAGATGGTGAGTGAATCTAGTAACTTCAGGTAAAATATATGGGTTTCCTGATTTATAGTGGGGGACCTGTAGCTAGCAAGAATATGGGTATGGATTGTTCCTGTGTTTAGTTTACATGGAGAAGCTCAAGCATGGCTTTTATTTGAGCAGCCTTGAGGTGTGCTTATCCTTTCTGTAGATAGATACATACACCTTCACCTTTAGCTCTTTCACGTTCAGTGGGTGGTCGATATGTATGAAAGCCATTATAGCCATGCACTGCTGGAGTGCTTTCCATGGCTTTGAACCATGTTTCAATAACTGCATAGACATCAGCATCCTCCACAATGAGGAGAGCTTCCAGGGAGTCCAGTTTCTCGTTGAAGCTCCTAACATTTAGCAGTAACAACTTTAGCTTGTCCTGAGTAACTTTTGTTATGTTGGAAGGTTAATCTGTTTGGTAATTTCTAAAAAATACACTGTAGGGGTGGATAATGTTTTGGCCAATATCCAAAAGCCTAGAGACAACATGTGAAGACCATCTGTGGCAAAGCAGCATGGCGTATCAACATTGTCCTCCCAGGCTGACAAGTACTGGACACCTTTGGAATGACACCAGCAGTGAAGCCTGTTGTTAAAATCAATCATTTCCTGCTGGTATTGTGACATCATCTTAGGAGATGGCAGAATGCTGTCCAGTGCTAGGCTCATACCTGACTGTGACACATATTCTGAGAGCTCAATCATGTCTTTCTTCATATAGTCCAAGGAGGTATGTCCAGATAGACTATGACTGAGTCATACTGGTACTTGGGGTAAGTCACCTGAGTGTTTGTGTGATCTGGTGAATCCTGGCCCTTGACAGGCAAGTAACTGTAACTGTCTCCTTATCCAGCCTGATAAAAGGGACATTAGTGTGTCTCACAATGGAGTCTCCTTTGATCAGAATATTGAATCATGGAATGTTTCGCTTTATAGGCTTGGTAGTTGAAGGAAATGAGATGTGACTTTATGTGTTGTGATGGGAATTGTCTTGTTTGTGTACATGCAGAGTTTCTGAGGCCTGCACCTGAGAGGCCTTTGCAGTTTGGGTAAGTTACATGTGAGCAGCTCTGCATATGTGGATCTATGTGTGTGATCCTTTGTGTGTGCGGTGAGTGATGTGTGTCAGTCGCTGACAACCTGTTTGTTGCATTTTGTGCCTGTATGTGAGAGTCTGGCCTCCAATGTTAATGTGTAACTACAGCACTGACATACTGTTTTTGTCTGTTCAATAATTAAGTGGATGTCAGTGTATATAAGGCGATTACTACATTGCCTGAGGAAACCCATGCCCACCAAGCTCAATGCAGAGATAGCAGAAAAGTGTCCACCCATGGTTGCAAGTCCTAATGTGTACTTGAAAGGATAGGAGAAGAGAGTGTTTGTAATCGGAGTAAGAAAATGCACTTAAGTAGTATAATCTGCAGCTAACCTAACCAGCAATGCTGCCCAGCACCAAATCAGATGCTGTCAGAGCAGCAATAGTCCTGGGTGCTATAATAAGATAACAAGTTCAGTAAACTTTCACAGTGTAAGGAAAATAAGCAATGTTTCCAGATGTTTGTATCTGTACATGGCACTGGTACAGCAAACAGCACCGTCCAAATGTGCCGAATTTATACCAGCACTGGAAATACAGAAAACTGAATGAGCCATCTAGCCAATATGATGACTACACCTAGCACCCTTTTTTGTGCTTCCCAGCTCAGGTAGACCAGGTAAACACCTGCTGCCACTAGATGAATTATCCTAGTCCTAATATGAAAGCACAGTAAAAGAGTGTCTGGAGTGAAATGCTAAAACAAACTTAAAGATATGCATACAGCAGTGTATTTTAACAGCTTATAAAAGTGTGATTATTCAATAAAAGTAGTTCACTTTGTAGAAATGAGCCAAGAGCCACTCAATTGTACAGAATTTATAAAAGCACTAAAACAAGACAAGCTGATTAATAAGCCCTCCAGCCAATACAACTACACATAGAAATCTCCAGTGCTTCCCCAGCCTAAGCAGGCTAGGCTATCACCCAGTGCCATGAGATAGAAATCCACTGACCTCCTGATATAAAAACACAGAAAAGTGCTTACTAGAGTATAAAAATAGACTAATTTTCTAACAGCTAGCTAGGTAATGAATTCAGAGCAAGTCAATCAGTAGAACAGACAATGGCAGGCAGAATGCACTTGTTTCAAAATAAGCACAAGGAAAGGCAAATAATTCAAGATATCAACAGCAGTGCAGAAAGGGAGGAGCTTATAAAGCAGCTTAAAGTCACCAGGTTTAAAAAGTAGATCAAGAACTGGAAGGGTGGGTGGCCAAAATAACTAGCAGGAAATCACCTGCAGTGCTTGTAGTTATGCAGGCTTGCAGTCTTGTCAGTATGAGTAAGAAATCTTGAACTTAAGATTTAATCATAATAAAACAAGTACATTATTAATAATAAAAAATTTAAAAAATTCAGGCAAAAATATTCTAACTTCAACTGGAATAGCAATCAAAATAAATTCCTTGGTATAACCATTACGTCTAATAGTAAAGAAATGATACCAACAAACTTTCAACAGGTTGTTGATAAAATTTTAAGTTTAGTCACAAATTGGCACAAATTCTTCTTTACTTTTTTTCTCCAAATCTTTTGGGTTTCTAATACTATGATGGTAATGGACCCCATTCCTAAGTCAAAGTATGATTAAAGTTATTAAATTAGTATTATTTCAATCTTTGATGTCAGCCAAAAGTGCTCTTCATAGCATCTGTAATGTGCTCAGTAATGACACTTTCTGCAATTTGTACGGTGTTACATGGATTGGTTTGTTTGTTTGTGTCTTTCGGCTTTTCCCGGTTAGGGGTCGCCACAGCGTAACTCCTGTCCGCTAATGGTTGGCAGTTGATTTTTACGTACCAGCATGCCAGGCCTGACGCACAACCTTCAACGAAGGTACGCCTTCATGCATGTCTCCACGCAGAAGACGCTCTAGCTGAGAATCGAACCGGACAGCGTCTTACTGTGAGGCGACAATGCTACCATACATAAATACAATTATAGATTATTTTTTATAAGACCCCATTGCTCCTACCACTATTGGAACTGTCTTTGCATCTTTCTTTCACATTTCTCTCTTTTCTGCCTGCAGATCCTGATATTTTATGACATTGTGTCTGTCTGTACACATGACACTGTAGTCACTGGGCGTAGTGATTTCAATGATCAATGCTACTTTTGTCTTCTTTTCCTGGACCACTATATCCGGTTTTCTACCATCTATCTTTTGAACTGTTGGTAATTGGTGATCCTATGTGATATAAACTTCATCATTTTCTATGATGCTTTGTGGCTCATGTTGCCACTGTTTTTCAGCCACTTCAGTACCATAATGTTTGCACAATCCCCAGTGCAGCAGTCTAGCCACATTATTATGTCTTTCAGTATACAGTCCTTCTGCCATTAGTATGTCGCAACCAGCAACAAGGTGTGTGACTGTTTCCAATTCGATTTTACAAAACCTACATTTGTCTATTTCTCCCACATGTTCAATGGACTTTGTAAATCAGCTTGTAAGTATCCCACTATCTTGGGCTGCCAATATTAACCTTTCATCTCTTGGTTTGAATTCGCCTCTCCTTAACAATTCCTGCATTTGTTCCTGATCAACATGAGGTTCTTCCAGAAGTTTTCTATACTTGCAACTATATTTATGCTTTTTCCACATTTCTTGCCTTCTCATCTTGTCCTTCACCTTACATTCTTTCTTTTGTTTTTTTGGCACATTCAGTTGTTGCCTGAATTTTATCTACTTCTAGTTTGATTTCCATTCCTGCTTGACACTGATATGCTTCAGCTAAATTAAGCAGAGAAGTCATCTTAGATTTATTCTCCTCATGTTTCAAAACTTTCACTACATTTGGGTCTTGTGAGGTCAGCAGATATGTGTAGAGTCCCACAATTGCAGATCTATAAGGAGGCCCATCCCTCCTTCAGAAGAGGGAATATATATTCTTGGTATATAGTGATTTGCATAAATCATTTGGTGAGCATAAAGCATCCTTCTTGTTTTCCTATCTAATCTATCCAACACATTTTGGGGCCAGTCAATCAATCCGAAACTGTAAGTTAGAATAGGAAGACCAAATTAGTTTATAGCTTGAATTTTGTCAATGCTGTTTTCAGAATTCATTTAAGTCTTCTAAAGTATTCCTTACTACATTTTATTCACATTTGTTCATGTATTATTGTTGATCCCTCATCAATTTCCAAATATTTATACAGTCCCTCTTGCTCCAGTTCTTTTATATCAGTATACTTTTATATTAGCATACCATAGAAGAATGATTACTGGTTATTAAGATGGTAATTCTCCCTAAAATATTGTTTGTCTTGCAATCTTTAATACCATCTCCACCAAAAAAAAATTGATGAAGAAGATAAATAATATGCTACTTACATTTTTTTTACATCCTAATAAACCAAGAGTTTCCTTTGAGTGGCACAGAAAAGGTTGGGATAATGGTGGAATAAGATTCTCTGATATTCAATTGTATGCAGCTTTAATAATTATAAAAGTTATAGTGTTGTGGATAAATTCATCTTATGATTCTAACAAATACATCAAGAAATAGTATTAGTAAAAAATAAATATATCACAACCGGTCATAAGCAAATAGTACATAATAGTTTTATCTGGTCTTTAAAACAGTTTTGTGCAAATGGAATTACACCCTCTTCTCAAATTCTATATTTAAACAGCATCATTTCCTCTTTCCAAAAGTTCACATATTCCAACTATTGTATAAAGACTTAATATTTTCTATGTTTCTAACTGCATATACAAAGGACTGATTCAAAACTCAAAACTTCAACAAAATGCTAGAACTGAAACAACAGAGTAGAGTAACTTAATGTTTTGCTATCATTTCTTAAATGGTACTGATCATAGCTACCAAATGTCCAGATTTTTGCCTCATATTTTTGATCTGTTCCTTATAAAATGTGTGGTTTTCTGGCAAATCACTGAGTACTGGCATCACTAAATAATGACACACATTTGAGTTTCAGACTTAATATCCATCAGAAATGAATGCTAACACAAACAATTGTATTCTATCAACTTTTTAAGTTTATAAGATCAATATTTAAAATGTGTCCCTATTTTTTGGGCCTTTGTCCCCCATTATTTTTGGCTTTGTCCATATTTCTTTTCCTAAGAGGTTGAGAGGTATGATACTAATATATATACTGTTGAAAACTTAAGGTCCAAATACAATCAAGATTCTCAGAATTGGTTAATTGCACAAATATTTAGAGACTTTGTGAACGCATAGATTAATACAATATTTAATCTAGATAAAAAACACTCCCCAAATTATTGGAATTCTTAATAAGTATCAATAATAATGCAATGAAAAATAAATTAAATTTGTTACAAATTTATGCAATTCTTAAGTTAGATTTCACATATTTAGACAATTCCTATTGGAACTACTCCTCGAAAATTAATAATGAAGACTTCTCTGAAGAATACAAGAGAATACAATTAAAATCTACAGATAAAACTGCATCTTCATTATATTGGAAAATGTTCACTTGGACATTTTTACACATAGCTTTTGTCACTCCTAACAAAATTACAATAATGTATAAATCAAATAGAATTAAATGCTGCAGATGTGATTCTGAAATAATGGCTGATTGGATGCATATGGTATATGAATGAAGTCATCTCCCCATTTTGGAAAGAAATTAATAACTTTATTCAAGCTCTATGGTCAGAAAGATGTAATATTTCTAAATCCTTAGTTTTATTTAATGCTCTGATTCTTGAGATCATTCAAAAAATCCAAGTGCCTCTTCTTTGTTCTATTCTTGCCATAGCCAGAAAAGTAATTACTAAAAATTGGAAAAGTAAAGTTACCCCCTCTAGTGTTGAATTTACTAGTATGGCAAAAATTAAATCTCTCACACAGAACAAAAACACCAGACAAAGCAGATTTCTTAAAACAGAAAATAAAGTGGAGCAGGTAAAACAGAAAGCAACTCTATCAGTTTAAGCAACTCACAGACAATAATATAGGTTTACTCCCCCCCCCCCCCAGCAGGGAATGACCAGCAGTGCTTGTAGTTATACAGGATTGCAGTCTTCTCAGAAAAGATCTGAATGTTATAGATGCCATGAGAAAGTATGTGACTGCTCACCCTCACACTGCTTCCTACAATAGTATAGTCACCATGACAGGAGAGTTCCTGTGCATCCTATAAGATTACTCTTGAAACAAGTATACCCCTCAGTGTTTTCCGTGTCTACTTTCTGAAGTACTGGTAAAGATGCATACCTAAAAATAAGGCATCAAGATTATGGCTACAAGCTGACATAGTTTGATATGCATGTCTAATGAAATATGGAGTATAGTAGGATATACAGAGCTGGAGTTTTTAAGGGGTATTTGCAAAATGTAATGAAAAAGTGTGCAGTATTTTCTCTGTTTACATTATAATGTAAACATGGAGTGTAATATCAGTTGGAGGAGTTGTATGCAAGAGTGGCTGCTCGTAAAAAAAATAAATTAAAGCACTATATGTAAAGTGAAGATTTTCTTAGTTATAAGTGCTTTTTTGGCAAATTTTCATAACTACATTGATTTCATACTAGCTATATGATCTGCATGTGAAAAAATACTGCCATTTTATACAAAATATTAAGGCAAACAAACATTTAACACATATGGTTTTGTAGAGTAATACATTTTTGAAATATTGTGAATACTTTAAATGCAAAATTTGCACAGATTCTACAACATCCTATAACTCATACTATTTATGAGATATTAGAAATGTATGCTTTCAGTAGAGAATTATGGAGAAAAGCTCTCAAGAAGTAAGAAGTTTCCCAGCTTAGACCTCAGCAAGCAAGAGGATTCATTTTTCTCCTGATGCTCACAGTGGAATGAGTTAATGGAGGATCCTCCTTAGATGGCATGGTACAAAAGTGTATTTCAACATTAAAGGTGAAGTTCAAGGAGGAAGATGTTCATTTAAGATATAAATATGTATGAGTAATGGTGCACACAGTTATGGATTCACAAGACATGTTTGTTATTTTAATGATGTATTATAAACATATTTTGGGAAATTTCACCATTGTAATGACAGGAAGGAGAATGTGATTTTTGTAGGCTGAAAGAAAATATGGCATCTTACAGATGGTGAACTAGAATTCCTTCGTGTGTGAGTCTGCACAGATATTTGTATCTTGAATTTTGTTAGCTGTAGCACATAAAATACAAAACATTTTGATAAATGAGAATATTTTTTTGAAAAAAATACCCATGATATAAAACAAAAAGTTATGTTTTAGAAATGCATTTAAATAATGATAAATGGATCACTGTAGAACCTGTGTTATAAAAGTGTGTTTCAGTACTAAGTGTGATTTTCAATGAGTGAATGTTAATGTTTGTTGAAGATTGTTATCAGTGACCAGCTGAGCATAAAGCTATATGTGAACTAATATGACTGTAAATACTAAGCACATGTAAAAATCTTTGACTGTTATAATGGAAAGAGAGTGGGAAATGCTTTTGAAATACAAATGGTTCTATGCCATTCTAACTGGGGGCATATCTAGAATTACTACTTGGCTGAGTCCCTACATAGAGTTGTATTTCAAGTGTTAGTGGAATTGTTAAATATAATATGAAAATGTTTGATTACATATTTTTAATACAATATTATAATATCTAATATAAAACTAGGATGTTAAAAGTTATTTAAAAGATAAATACTGGGTAATTGCACTGATGTGTTTATTTCATATAAGGTGTCAGTATACCTGAATTATGATGGATTGGTTCACACAGACCTGATAATTATATCACTGAGTTTGTTCATATGTTGTTTACATGTATTAAATGGACAAGTAAAGCATTTTGAAATGTTGCATTGCAGGCCGACATTAGCTGTCATAGGGTGTAATATTGGTACTACAAGGCACCTTGTGGCTGTTCTGCAGTGGGCAGGGTACAGTCCTGTGCAGGTTTTTATGAGCTTCTATGTGAGGTGATAACAGTGTTCTTATGCATAGAGTTTGTTTTTGGGATGTATCAGCTCAAGTACAGTGACCCTCCTGGGCTGTCCAAAGAGGCATCTTTTAGTTGTAGTCCTATATTAGTAGGGGGGGGGGTGACTGGGGGGGGCTAGATATGGCTCACTCCTTTTTTATATATTTGTTGTCACTGAATTACATTTTGATCATATACATCTTTAATTGCTGTGGGGTATTTTATGTTTTATGACATAATGCATGATATATGTTTCTTGATTTTGGCCTTTTTTATGACGTTGTTTTGGAAGTGGAAATCTCATGGAGTTAAGTGTTAAGGTTTTGAAAATGAATGCTGGAAATGGGAAATACGCTACATTTGGCTAGAGCAAAGACAGGGCCATCAGGATAACATAACTATTACCATTGTTTGAAGGTGAATTGATCAAGTCATTATGATGTGCATTAGAGTTTACATAATTAATTGCAGTGGATAACAGGAGGAAGATCTAACATTACATGAATGTAAGAAATGATAAAGTATATATATATATTGTCCACATTATTGCATAATGAACAAAACAATAGAAATTAGGAAAGGAAGGGTAATGATATAAAAATGAATATGAATTGTAAGGGTATGACAAATACTGGCTGAAGAAATTATTATGTTATAAATCTTGTCTAATGGTTAATGTTTAATTATCATTTAATTTAAAGTTGATGTTAAATCATTGTTTAGTAAGTGTTTGCTCAACAATGAAACAATGCTGGATTGAAGAAAAAACAGCCCTGATTATGACAAAGGCTCAAGAACCTGCTGTAACTGGTATAAGCAAAGCAAGGATGGAGCAGCCTTTGTTGCTCACCTCTCTTGATGAGGAGGAGAGGGGCACATGGGCAGAAGACACATTTTATGCTCGAATCCCATGCAAAGACCACAAATCTCATAGAAGTGTTTGTTTATTTGCGATGCTATTTGACAACTTCACTGGTGGAGACGTGGATGGTCAAAGGCCCATTTCCCAATTCCTCTGTTTCTTTTCCTCTGGAAAGAAGGGAGCTCCTCTGGTCCTTTCTGGTACTGTTATTGTACAAGACATATATTTTGTTTTAAAAGAAATCATTATGAAGAGTGGACTTTATTATTCACTGTATTATTATGATGTCCATCTTAACTTCACTTTCTCTTGACAATCTGTATCTAATTTTATTAATTTTGTTTTGGTAATATTCTGCAGGCCTGAAATCTACTAAACCCTTCAAAAACCAAGGCTATATTTATTCATGCAACTATCCCTCTGACGTATCTTCCTTTGTTTTTCTCCTTAAAAACTTATGGAGGAAATCATTTAGAATTTGTGTCTCATGCTCCTGATCTGGTAATAGTTCTTGACAACAGGCTGACACCTAAAGACAAGTTATCAGTTCTTGACAACAGGCTGACACCTAAAGACAAGTTATCAGTTTTCATTGAGAAATCTATTTTCCATCTTAGGAATTTACACTAGATCAAGTATCTCATTCCCTTTTTTGGACCTAGTATCAGTAGCTCAGGATTTGTTACAATGCTCTCTACCTTGGGCTGATGGATGGTGACCTGACTCAGCTGCAGAGAGTATAACATTCTTCTTTGAAGTTGTTTACTGTACATTAAGATCTAATCATATTACACTGGTCTTGCAAGACTTGTACTGACTGCTGACTGCAGCCAGGTGAATTTTTAAAATCTTAACCTTCATCTATTATACCCTTCATAAACTATGTCTGTATAAAAGAGCTGTAGAAACCTTAGGTCCTAGCCAGATACCTCATATTTATTCATTTATTTATTTATTTTTTATTTATTATTATTTATTTTATTTATTTATTTATCTTTATTGACCGGGAGTGTCCGACTGGACGGAGGTCCATTTTCAGCGGAGGCCCGGGGAGAAAAGCTCCACAGTTAAAATAAACAGACAGTAGTTACATTGGATTACATAGCGATTAACAATTTACATAGCAATTACTTACAACATATTTACAGATGAAGAACATAGTACATCAGTAGACAACTAGAATCTTTATCTGTGAAGTACATAACAGACATTAACAAATGTTACAAGAAGAAGTTCCTGCTGTATAATAAGTACTGGCTTATGAGCATCTGAGCTTGCTATAATCAAGGTAGTTAGTGGAGTGGAAAGAAAGGTAGTGGTTGGATGGGAGGGGTGATATTAGAGTGGGAGATGCAAGGGCATAGCCAGCATGTTCTTAGGTGCGCTTTTAGTAAAGTTTTGAAGTGGGTGCATGATGGTATGGAGGTAATTGTGGGTGGGAGGGAGTTCCATAATTTGGCTATGGTGCAAGAGAATAGTGCTTCACCAGCAGAGTTATTGGCTTTAGTGATCTGCAAGTGATTTTTGTTGCTGGATCTTAGTGGTCTGGTGGTGCGATAGGGTTGGAGTAGATTCTGGAGGGATGGGACATTTAGTGGATGATTTACTAGTTTGTGGGTGAGTGAGAGTTGATACCATTGAAGGAGGTGAGGGAGTTCAAGCCAGCCCAGTTCAGCAAGTGAGAGACAGTGGTGACTACAGTAGGATGCCCCTGTGGCGAGTTTGTCGATTTTGTTGTAGCAGGTCTCTAGCTTGTTTAGATCGCATTGCCTTAAGTTGGTATATATTGGACAGGCATAAAGTAGGGTGGAGATAAGGTGGGAATTTGCTATTGAAATCTTTGCTGCTTTGGTGAGAAGTTCCTTATTTCTGTATAGTGCTCCTAGTTTTTTGTGGACTTTTTTTATGGTCAAGGATATGTGAATGTCAAATTTTAGTTTATTGTCTATTTCCACTCCTAGCAATTCGGTGTGTTCAGTTGGGTATATAGTGGTGTTGTCTTTTGCTGTGATGTTAAAGTGAGAGTTGTTTTGAGTACGTTTGGTGGGTTGGAAGATGAGTAGTTTAGTTTTGTTTGGGTTGAGTATTAATTGGGCATCGGATAACCAAGTTTCAACAGAGGAAAAGGCTTCCCGTGTGACTTTTTGCAGTTTTGGTAGGGACTGGGCTGAGCAGATGTTGGTCGAGTCATCTGCGTATTGTATGAGCATGCCATGTTTGGTGGCAGAGGCTAGATTATTGGTGAAAACAGAGAAGAGTAGGGGTCCAAGGATGGATCCTTGGGGAACCCCTATGGAGACAGGTAGTTGGGGAGATATGTCATTCTCCCATACAATGGATTGTTGGCGGTCAGACAGATAACTCTGAAACCAGTTGTGACTGATTGTGAGAAGGATAAGTTATTGAGGACAGAGATAAGTTGTTTGTGTGGGACCATGTCAAATGCTTTAGATAGGTCTTGGAAAGTAGCAGAGGAGAGATAGCCATTGTTTTTATGCTGAAGGATAGTGTTAGTAAAGGAGAGTAAGGCAGTGGTGGTGCTATGGTTTGGTCGGAAACCATGCTGAGTATTGGAAAGGAGGTTGTTAGTAGGGAGGTAGTCTGAGACCTGAGAGTGTATGCATCTTTCTAGTATTTTGGAGAGTGGAGAGAGAATAGCTATGGGGCGGTAATTGGCTAGTTCTGTGGAGGGGAATTATATGTGATACTTTCCACAGTGTGGGAACGTAACTTTCTGACAGAGATCGGTTAATCAAGATGG
Organism: Protopterus annectens; assembly: GCF_019279795.1. NCBI lineage: Eukaryota > Metazoa > Chordata > Ceratodontiformes > Protopteridae > Protopterus > Protopterus annectens. The sequence goes on along the minus strand of NC_056745.1, from coordinate 1,042,735,685 downwards.
ATACTGGGTAGGCAAGAGCATCAGCTGCGATTTGTAGGTATTCACTTGGGAGGTTGCATGCTGCTAATCTGGTGGGCTTAAGTTTAGTTAAGAGTTTTTTTATGTTGGAGGTAGGTACAGGAGAAAAAGAGAAGGCAGTGGGGAGATTACTAGTTGAAGGTGTGGGTTGGAGGGGAGGGGGGTTGTGTTGTTTAGCTAGTGATAGTATGGTTTGTGTGAAGTATGTGTTGAATGAGGTAGCAATATTTTCTGAGGAGTGAGGGATGTTAGGAGGAGGGGTACTGACTTTGCCTGGGTGGAGGATGGAGTTTATGGAGGACAGAATTGTTTGGGGCTGTGTTGAGAGGAGTCTAGGGCAGGCTGGTAGTATTGGAATTTGTCCTGTTTTATTAGCTTTTTGACTCTATTGCGTAGTTCTAGGAATTCCTGTCTAGTTGAGGGGGGTTTGGTTTTGTGCCAGTGCTCCCAGGCTTTATCCCTGTTTTTCATTTCTGACTTAGTGGTTTTCTGTAGCCATGGGGAGGGTTGTGTTTTGATTCTGGAAAGTCTTATGGGGGCATGGTAATTAAGGATGCTCAGGAAAGTAGTATTAAAAAAATTCAACTGCGTCATCAAGACTGAGGTACTTTAGAGGATGCCAGTTACATTCTTTGATGGATGAGATGAATGTGTGTGGGTTAAAGTTTAGTTTTTTACGTATTTGATGGTAGATGACAGGTTTAGCTTGATATAGGTATTTTTTGAGTAGGAATGTTGAGGAGTGATCACTGAGGCTGTCTGATAAGCAGCCTGTTATATATGACTGGGGGCTCTTACTGACTAGTATCCAGTCCAGAGTAGTGTGCTTGCTGGAGTTTTTATTTATCCTGGTTGGCGACTGGACTAGTTGGGTGAAGCCATGAAGGTTTACATGATGAGTTGGATGGTTGCCAGGACAGGATTGCCAGTCAATATTGAAATCACCTAAAATTATAGTTTCTTGGGGGAGATGGTGGGTAGACCAGCTGAGGAGGTTTTCTAGTGGAGGGATGTTTTGGCCAGGTGGGAAGTAGCATCCAATTATGTTGATGGTTTTGTTCTGGTTTATTTTGAGGTTGGTATATATTATTTCTTCATTGCCTATTTGTGGAGCTGATGATTTTAAGATCTGGATGTTTAGATGCTGTTTAAATATTATAGCTACACCGCCTCCTTTCTTGTTTAGCTGGTCTACTCTTAGTATGCCATAACCTGTAGGGAGTATTTGCTCACTGGTAATGTGAGGTTTTAGCCAGGTTTCTGTCAGTATGACTATATCTGGGGAGTACAAGTCTATGGTGGCATGGAGTTCATGGACTTTGTTGGATATACTTCTAATATTTAGGCTTAGTAGAAGGAAGTTACTTGGCTTTCTATATGGGAGAAGTTGTGGTTTCTAGTCTGATTATGAGGATAGGGTTGGAGATGGCAGAGCCAGGGTTGGGGTGGATATCACCACTTAGGGCTAGTTTAGATATGCATGAGGTTACTAGTTTTCTCAGTTTTTGAATGTGTTTGTTTATAAGGGAAACTTTATGATTGTGCTCTTTGGGTAATAGGTATGGTGGGAGGGTTACTGTGTTAAGTTGTAGGGATGCTTTATGTTTGAGTAATATAGTTGGTAGAATATGTGGGGGGTGCATAGGGATGTTTCTTGAGATGGTGGGAGGGGAGCTAAGTAAGGGTGAGACATGAGTGGTGGTGTGACTAGTAGTACAGTGGTAGTGGGTGAGTGGGGGAATCATGGAGCTTTGGTAGGATGTAAGATATGCAAGGAGAGTGCATGCCATGAGAATAGGTAAGGTATGCTTGTACATGTTAGTTGAGGAGGTGTGATAGTAGTGGGAAGATGGAGGAGGTAGTGTTGGGTTAGTGCTGTGGTTGGCTACTGGAAAGATGGGAGGGGTTTGTGAGTGTAATAAAGGTGGGACCACTGGGGTGGGAGGAATAGGGGGCAGGGTGGGAGCTAAGCGGTAGAGACCCTGTTAGTTGCTCTTATGAGGGGGCTGGAAACAATCAGGTAACAGAGTTAACTGATAAATGAACATATGATAGTGACAAGGGTGGTTGTAGTTTTAAAAATGGTGCCTGCCACAGGTAATATTTATTAACTTTGGGATTGTCTTAAGGTAATAAACAGGGAAGGGGGAGGGGAGAACAAGGGTGTGAGCAAGCAGTTCTTTGTACTGCTGCTAATGAGCCAAAGCAAAATCAAGTTTGTGTTTAAGAAACAATCACAATTGACCAAGGACTGCTCTGAAACTGTAAGTCATTTCTTAACCATTTCTCAGGTGAAAAAACAGGATAACCTTGTATCAGTAGGCTACTGTGGTCTCAGTTTAAATTAACAAACACACAGTATTGATCAGTTTTGGATACTATTTGCTAATAGAAGGCAATAAGAGAGAAAGTGGAAGATGAGTGAGTGTGTGTGTGTGTGGGGGGGGGCTGCTTACAAGCCAAAGCAGAGTGCTCTCCAGGGGAAAATGAATATTGGCTCAAACAGGTAGACACATACTCAAAGTTAACTTTAGCTGTTTGCAGACAGTTCAGACCCAGACTGTGCTTTTCTTATAAAAATTATAAAGGTGGTACTGCAGTTGAATACTTAAGAGTGGTGTTAGGTTCAAAGTTAACTTTAGCTGTTTGCAGACAGTTCAGACCCGGACTGCGCTTTTCTTATAAGAATGATAAAGGTGGTACCGCAGTTGAATACTTAAGAGTGGTGTTAGGTTGGAGAGACACTGAGCTCCTTCATGGGACCTGTAGCAGAGTGGATTGTAGTTGTGGATATCACAGATATCACAAGTGATATAGATAGATATAGATATCACAAGTGAGGAGCTGCTTGTGTTTTCCTAGACATATTTAGAGATCTATGGCAGGCTATCCATTGCATTCCTTGCTCCAGTCTTGTGAAGTCAGCTTTCCTAATTCAGGTAGGTAATTTCAAGTATTCTTTCAGAAGGTCCCTGAAGAACCATTTTTTATGAGAGTTAGACAAAGTACACTGCCAACATTTTTATATTTTTACTATTTTTATTTACATGTTTTTTATCTTTTTGTCTTGTGACATCCCACATTTTGAGTTTTCGTTGACTTCTCTCTTTTTAATATCCTACCTAGTTACATAATTCATCTGTAAAATGCTTAGATTTTAAGCATATACATAAATAAATAAATAAAATAAAAATAAATAGACTGGAGTGTCTCAATCTGACATTTAAACATTATGAAATAACTAAATGGATTAAGATCATGGTTACAGTTGTCAAGCAACAAGGACATAGGGTCTGCATAGACTCCATGATCTAAACAGATGGATCATTTACTGCTAAGACTCTTGGAAAGTCATTTCAATTATGGTCAGTGCCAAATATATTTCTGTGCTGAATATTAATCAAGGCTTTTGGCAAATCAGACTAGATGAGACTTGATCAAAGCTATGTACTTTCAACATCAAATTGGGTAAAGAGAGTTCTTAGTTCTCTTTATGGTAGTTTCTCATCTCTAGAATATTTTACAGAGTTGCAGCAGAAATAATAAAGGGACTGCATGGAGAAGTCAATATAACATATGTTTTTCTTCCCTGTGGAGTTATCAAAGAGAAGCATGATGCTGTTAAGATGTTCCTTATTATCTTCTGTCTTCAGTAAACCCATTGAGATATAAAATCAGTTTAAGCAAGACATTTATTGTTCATAACATGATCTCACACAATCTTAAGTAACATGGCAGACAGTTACAGGCATTTATTACATGAAACGAAATACAGACTAGTTCTGGAAAATTCCTTCCAATCATAATCCAAATCCTTAATTGACCGTAGAAATATGTGATCATTATTTAGAACCTGTCAGTATTGTTATATCTCAGCATATTCGCATACACCATGTTTCATTCCTATGACTTCATCTATACAGTAATTTTTCTCACATGAGCAAGGCTGTATTCAGTACACAACTCATAACAAAGCAAGGCCAAATGCTTTTCTTAGACAAGCAATGTTCTATTGCATTCCTTTGTTTCATAACAATGCAATACTATGAGTTTTATTCTAAGTAGCAACATAAAGCTGCTGCACCCATGCCATTCAGAATACAAACATTGTTTGGATCTGAAAAACAGAAATCCATTTTGTTAGTTGTAATGTCTGAAATCATCCTACTAAAGAAAATATTAAAAGAAAAGATTAATCCTAGAGAAGGTGACATGAAAGGTATATTGGAGGAAAGAGAAGTGAAGTGGCAAATATTATTAAATGCAGCCACTTAACCCGGATTAAATGATTGTATTCCCACCAAGCCCCTGATAAGGGCCTAGAATGGGTAAGAAACAAGTAATATTAATTGTAGGGTAGGTGTTGTTCCAAGTTGATTATACTCATCGAGCTACAAGTTTCCCACAGTTTTGTGTGTTCATTGTGAGACACAACTAATAGTTGTATTTTTAACATTTTCAAATTTTTATTTTTATTTTACTATGTAATTTTATTATTGAATATTATGAATTTTATATCATGCGTAAACAGTTATATAACTGTTTAGTTATTGTTGTGTTATGAGAATCCATGTCAAGATGAGTCATTCAGTATCCATGAAATTAATATTCATGAGATCAAATTGGTGTATCACAGGATTGGATAATTTGAATTAATTAGTACTATTTAAAGGCTGTTAGTTTGAGGAATGGTGTTCTGAAGAAGTCTATGGAGGATAGATGAAAGTGCTTAACCTGATGTACTAATAAACAACAGTTTTGGTATTTTCTGTCTCTTTCCTTGGAACCGGACACTCATTTTTCACCAGTTATATTGCATTTATTGACTGGCAATTGTTGGGTTTGACTGGTGTAGAACTTGTTTTGTTTTTCCCAAATGGGATGACTATGCATTTTTGGCATTTAACTTGAGGCCATGACTTTGACACCAGGTGTCCATCTCAGTAAGGCCCTTTTGGAGGATATTATTATTATGTTTAATTCTGGTGGCCACCAAAACAGCAATTACTAGAAAATTGAAATCTAAGTCTAAACTGTATATGAAGTACTGAATATTGTAACAGTGATAAAAGAACCAGTAGTAGAATCTTTAGAAAAGGGTAGGAGCAAATTACATAGAAACAATTGGAAGTTGTAGGAACAATACATGCAGAATGCTGTTTTGGAGGAGTGAGATTTAAGGGAAGGTAGGAAAGGAGCAATGTTGAAATGTTACATTGATGATAGTTATGCAAAAACATATGTGATGTATAATGTTTGCAATTAGTAATATGTTAATATGGTTTATCTCCTTGTATATAAATGTATGTTTGCCTATGTCTAATGTGATAATTCAATACAGGTGTTAAAAATGTTGAAATCCCTTAGCAAAACTCATGACAATTTTTTTCATCAGAAACCATAAAAAAAAAAAAGAAAATATTGTCTGTGCTTTCCTAACACAAATTAAAATATGTTTACTGGAACTTACTATACAATACAAAATTCATGTTTTCTAATGTGCCAGATTAGCAGTCATTAGTTAGCCAGGAATCTTAACTGTGTCTGAACACTATATAAATGTATGAACACACCTGTTCCTCTTGTAATATTGATTCATTAAATGTACTGCTGACTCTAGTTTGTCTGGGGTGTTTACCTTTGTTAAAGTCATAAATAAATAACATTAAGAATTTACCTTATATGCCTTTAGTCAGGAACAACACTTCAGGATGTGCAAACAGAAATTTTATTCTTACAGTACTGGGAGTTAGTCTTCATAATTCTTGATGAAGCAATCTCGTGTTACATACAAAAACTGTAATTTTATACATTTTCTTATCAAACTGCTCATGCAATTTCATGACATTATAATGACGGTGTCCTATAAAAAACTGCAAATGTCCTCATCCCTAGTGATTTTTGTCTCAGACTTCACGTGAACACCTTCCTATACATGATTCACCTGCTTCCAAGGAGTCTTGTTTCTGACCTTGGATGTTTCAATCCTACTCTAGCAACAATGCACTCCTAGCCTGGAGGAGTCAGGCTAACAAATTCCTTTCTGTAATAACTACATGCCTCACTTCATGCAACACGTACTGTTCTCTCTTATTACATACTAAAAGAATGCAGTTTAAAATGAACAGTAATACTGTAGCTTATGAAGCTGTATTTTCCCAGCCCTGCATACAAATTATATTTGCTTTTTAACAATCATATTATAGCATCATTAATAAACTGAAATTAATATACATTTTAATAAGCTGGTCTTGCCCTATGACAGTTTTTCCCTCTGACACTATCAGTGTCATACCGTACATATAATTATATATATATTTTTTTTAACTTAAAAGTTCAACTAGAAAAGAAAAAGCAGCAAATGCACTGTGTGCAAAATTCCATCTCTGTGTCTTGGAAATTCACCTCTATTCAGTGCTCATAACAGTCCACAACACCTTCTTTGAAACCAGGTAGAAATTAATAAAAGTTTATTGTAATGCCAACAAACAAAGAATGGTTAAGTGCTTTCACTTGATTTCATTTATTGTTTTATTCAAGTGAAAGCGCTTAACCATTCTTTGTTTGTTGGCATTACAATAAACTTTTATTCACTTCTACCTGGTTTCAAAGAAGGTGTTGTGGACTGTTATGAGCGTTGAATAGAGGTGAATTTCCAAGACACAGAGACGGAATTTTGCACACAGTGCATTTGCTGCTTTTTCTTTTCTAGTTGAACTTTTATGGTTGCTGCAATATTTTTTAACTTGATAAAATACACCTCAGCATCATAGTAGTCATCATCATTTTCTGTCAAAATAGAACTGTCATTGATTTGTGCATGCAGTGGCATTTCATGTGCAGGTAAGATTAAACATTTTGTAATCACAGCCTTTAGAATAGAAAATCCTAAAATGATTACAAATATAATAAAAAGTACAATGACAATACCCTGGATTATGCTAGTTTTCAGGTTACTAAAAATACTGCCCAACCAAGTGTCCAATTTTTGGATGTGCTGTCCAACTCTTTGGCCCTTTGTTCCATGAAGTTTGACAGTTTTTTCTGTTCATTATGATAGTCACTCAGGAGCAGCCTTAGGTCAACTGGTGCCCTAGGCAAAAGGGCTCCACGCCGCCCCCCACCACACCACCCAGTGCCCCCATCCTGGTCTACCTACATTAAATAAATACCGAAAAAGTGCCCCTGCTAGAGCAGTGCCCCAGGTGACCAGCTAGTTGGCCTATGCCTAAGGCTGGCTATGTAGTCACTAATATATGTACAGCAAAGACTTCTTATGAGGGCACATGACCCTCCTTTTGCAGCAAGCATTATATCAAGTGCCACTCGATTCTGTAACACCACAGTTCGCATTTTAGTCATTTCTCGATTTGCCATCCTGATGTGATGTGAAGTTTCGTTGGCCACCTCCTGTAGAATTTGAGCAAGCATAGTGATTTCAAGCATTGTCTTTTGCAGTCCATACCCAGGATTAAAGACTGAAAATACTTGATCCGCCCAGTGGATTGCTCATTTATTTTTCAGTCTACCTGCTGGTGGGTTTTTGAAATGTTGAATAGCAGGAGTAATATAGCCTACAAAGCAACATCCAGACCTGTCTGTAGGCAACCACAGGTAGGCATGATTAGCACAGATGTAGTAACGGTCACTTATCATGCCCATGCCATGTCCCCAGTCATAGCTTTTTAAGTGCAAAGAGTCTAACACACTTTCATGCTTGGTGTCATTACATTTGCTTTTCCCTACTGGTACAGTCCCATTTCTGGCATAACATGTGTCTCCATGTTGTGTGGTTGCAAGTTGAAGAGACACAACTTTTGAAAAATCAGTTACATTATGCCAGGTTAAGCTAATGTCATTAAGGTCCTTTATAATTGACACCTATGATGCAGGGATGGGAATCATGGGAATCCCTGCCTTGGACTGATGAGGTATATGCAAACATATCCAGCAAGAAACTGTTTTCTCTTGACCAGTTTATAGAAGGGAACAGCAGCAGAAACAAAGCAAAAGTACCTGTTGTCACTGGATTCATCATGGACTGCTACTGAAGTTGACCTCCTCACTGGGCAGATGATTTATCTGTCACACCTCAATCTCCCTCTGTTGGCTGCGATGATTCATCTGGGGTCCTCACACGACAGGTCTTCTTGCAATGAAACAAATGGATCCACATTGGTAGTCCCACACAGTGAACTGTAGTCATTAGCAGGACCTGAAAAGGCCCCTTTCACCTCGGACTGAGACAGTTTTTCCTCTGGAAATTTTTTTTAATGTAGACCCAATCAACCGGTTGTAGTTGATGACAGGGTAGGTCAGGAGGCTTTGGTATCGCTGCTTTTACTGTTTGAGGATATTGCTGCAAAATTTTGAGGAGTCTCCTACAATAACAAATCAGAGCATCATCTGACAAAGTTAAATCAGCATTTTCCACTGGAGGGGTAGCTGGAAGGGCCATGGGTCTTTTCATTAATATCTTATATGGACTCAGAGTGAGGGATAACTACTGTAAGATCCTACTCTGAGATATTAAATGTCCAAGATAACGTACCTGAGGGATAACTACAGCTGTCATTTTTTTTTTTGTTTTCACTTTGTGTCCTTTTCGTGCAAGGATAGTCAGAAGATGCAAGGTATCCTGTTAACATTGCTGAAAGGGATTTGGTGCTATCAGTTAATCATTTACATATTGTACTAAGACAGACCCACCCGAAAATGTCACATTTTACAAATCTTTTGTAGAATTTGAGAAAATAATGAAGAAGATTCAGTATATCCTTGTGGCAACAGTGTCCAGGTATATTGCTGTCCCTGATACGTTAAAGCAAACAGAAACTGACTGTCAGGGTGAATTGGTATAGAAAAGAATGCTGAACATAAATCTATCACAGAAAAGTAACTATCTGTAGGTGGTATGCAACTCAGTATTGTTGCTGGATTTGAAACAACAGAAAAAGTAGGTATTACTACATTACTTAAAGCCCTTAAGTCTTGTACAGACCTGTAAGTATCCTTTCCTGGCTTTTTTGAGTATTACAAGGGCTTCTAGCTGGTAATATTATTTCTTGCTGTATTAGAGACTGAATTACAGGTTTGATTCCCTGCTCTGCTTCTGGCTGTAGTGGATATTGTGGAACTCCAGCGAGTGGTGTTGATGGATTTAATTTTATTTTTACTGGTTTTGCAGATTTTAATATACTGAATTCATTGGCATGTTTCACCCATAAATTAGCAGGTACCTGCTGTGACGACCGTGCCCTGGCCCATCAATCAAGGAGCCTCAATCCTCACCACTAACACCAGGAAGGTCGTCTCCTAGAAGAGGAAAGGATAACTAATACACACAGTAAAGTACAATTTCCCTTAAGTGCACACAGAGATCATAGTCAGTCTGGGGCTGGCTGCTCCCTTGCTCACCAGGTCCCCAATAAGACTCCCCACTGGCACAACTATAGGGTCCAGGTCTCAGTCTAACTGGGCAAGCTAGAACCTCCAGTACCCTCTCTGTCCAACCAGCGCTTTGTGTCCCTGCCCATGTAGCTGACACAACACACACACTTTGAGATAAGTATTTATACACTTCACAGACACTCCTGGGAAAGACTGACACAGATTTTCCAGCTGTGCTCCTTTACCCAGACAATATGGTAGTAATTACTGCCACCACCCAGTTAATAATATCAGCTACTAAAAGGCCCTTAAAAGGGTGTTCAATTATTACTGTGCAATATTAATATCCAATGGTAATGTGACGATACAGTCAAAGGCTTATTGGAAGGGCTTAGACAGTAAACTATAAATATATAATGTACTCTAAAGTGTACTTCATCTCTACACACACCAGCCACAGGTAGAAGGTTTTAGAAGTATTTAATAATAAATAATTAAAACACAAGACAAATCTACTACACCACAGAGATATCTAAGAGTTCACAGATCACATAGAAACGTAAAATAATACAGTAGGACAGGTCTGGTTTCAAAGAAAAATACCTAATTAATCTTTACTAGCTTTAACTATTCCTACAAGATATCACAGTGCTAAAATCTTACATGCGAGCATAAGCAGAGTGCTGATAAATTAGATGTCCAGATCAAAATGCTGCAGGTCTCTTGTGAGAAATAGTATTTAAACATTACTAACAAACATGTCTCAAAGGCCCTCCCAAAATTACATCATTTTTGACACTTAGGTTTTCCCAGTATTCATATTGCATCATCTTAACACCTGGTCTGAGTTCGCAGGCCACAAACTGCATTATTTAGCAATCTAACATCTCCTCAGAAACTTACAATGATACAAGACATTTCACATGTGTATGCTAACAGGAACTAAAGCAATAAAAACACATTCCACATCTAAATTCTGGTCATAAACTTTAGCCTTAAAACAATGGGCATGAAATCTTTATCCAGCCACCCTCGGGCCGAATTCTAACATGAAAGGATACAACATGCTTCACTGGGCCAGTAGAGTGCAATGTTGTCACATATTTTGCCGTTCCACATTTCACAGTGTTTTCTTACATTTAAAAACACAAGCCTGTATTTTACATTTATTTATACAATTGCTAGAATTATATATTAAATTCTATTTGACTAGGCTGACAGCCTTCGCCCATCTCTCCCCAGTCGTCACACCTGCTGCAGCAGTTTTTAGTTGTCTGCATGCCTTCAAAAAGGCTCCTCCCAGCTTTTGCTAAGAATTGTAATACTTCGTCCACTGATTCTGCTGGAACATCTAGATACACGCCCTATGGTGTACATCAAACGGTACCACCCAGCTCACACAGAAGATTCACTGGCGCAGTTGTACTCAAAGAAAAGAATGCCTTTCTTGTCAATTAGACCTAAAGAAATGGGTATAGGTTTTAAAACAGGATATGTAACAGTAGCATTCGTTACACCAACTGCCTTTACTTTGTTCCTGTACTGGTATTTAACTGTCTGAAGTAACTTTTAATACAGACCTAGTGTTTTTAGTTCCACCAAGAATAGAACTGGCTTTGCATTTATTTCTACTTTTAAATAGGGTCCTTTTTGATTCAGTGGCAGCAAAGGGATTAAGATTTATTTTTGTTTTATTATCCTGCCATAGTCAGTACGGTGATTTGCAGCACTTAATAAGGACTTTAAGTATTTTTTTCTGCCAGACTATAAACACTGCTTTATTTTATTTTGTACAGGGCTTGCAAACCCAGCACAAAGGCAGCTGCAATAGCTGGTTTAGCTTGTTCATTTGGGTCTGGTATTTTTGAATGTTTAACACTGCTTTAAGATGACTCAAATAATCTGCAGAGGCTTTCTCTTTATTTTGCCAACTTGCCTGAGACACTTTTGTAATTTACCAGTGCTATCCTTTTATTTATTAGTGCATTTCCTGTGGGAATAAAATTTATTTTAGCCTTTTCAAGTAACTGTGTTCTTATTTTATTAGAGTAACTTTCTGAAGCATCTGGTATAAATTTGTCAAAGTAGGGTTGTAATTGTTTTTTTTTTTCTCGATTCCTCCTTAAACCTTTATGGATGTTTTTTTTTTCTCTTCTTTCAGTTAGAAAACATTTAGACATAGTATGCAAATCAACATTAGCCCCCCCACATTTTTTTTTTAAAGGTGCCAAAAAAATTCTGCAGAGGCGATAGCCTCTTGTCTTACCCTATCATGTGAACGCTTGCAATGAGCCACAGGAGTGTCAAACACTAGTGCTCCTGTTGGAAAGGTAGAAGCTTGTTGAGAACGATAGTAAGAAGGAAGGAAAAACACTTTTTAACTGCAGATGCTGTTCTAAAGATGAGAGCTAACAGCAGAACTAAGTTCAGATGTAACAGCACCATGCTGACCTTGTGCTCAAAAAAATGCAGAGGTCTGAGAAACAGCAGAATCTTGTACAGGAGCCACCTGTGCTGGTACATATGGGGGTGGGGTGCAGTAGTAACTGGAGGGTTATTATCCTCTTTAGACATTTCTGCTTTTTGGCCATTTTCAGTTTGTTCCAAACCTGCTAAGACAGGATAAAGGGATCCCTTTTTACTGGTCTGTACTGCCTTTTTAACCTCTCTTACTTGTTGAAACAATCTTTTTATTAACATCCTGCAACCCTCTTAATGCTGACTCATTTTCCCTTTTAAGTGCTTTACTGTACCAACAATAAAATGCTGTCATTTGTTCCCACTTACTTTGCTTTGCTTTTTTTTTTCAAAATGTCTTTCAATGTCAGCAATTTAGTCTTATCATAAGTTCCATTTAATGGAAATACCCCACCAGCACAATTCTTAGTAAGCTGAAACCAGTCCTAAAGATATTTACAACCTTCCTTCCTATAATTAAAATACATAAAATATGCAGGTGTTCCCTTTTCAGGGATTTGATCTTGCTTGCTTATCTTTGCTCCCATTTTTCTTATTTTATAAATCAGTAATAAAAATGTTAGGCTTTCCTTGCAACTCCTGGATTCTGGCAATTCCAAAGACAGAAAATGACTGTAGTAATCCACACACCACACAGGGAGGGAAGGGTAGAAAGTCTGTCACAGTGCAGCAACAGAGGAGATGTTTCAATCAGCCTTTTCCCACAGCACCCCCTTGCTTTCATCCCTGCGTGAGCTCAAAAGTTACAGCTCCAGCACTGCAGTCGGGATAATGGGGCAGATAGGTACTGTCTCCAGAACTGACCACTCTTTCAGACCCTTGAGGGTACTTTCACACAATCACACTGTTAAGTCCTAGCATGCTTTTGGGCTCATGAATTTATTTCAACAATGCATACCTCTACGTCGTAATGCATACCTCTATGTCCTATCATGCGGTAGGCTCATGAATTTGTTTTAACAGCATATAGTCTACATCCCAATCATGGTATGGGCTCATGAACTTGTTGTATGGTCTACATCCCAATCATGCAGTGGGCTCATGACCTTGTTTTAATTTTACAGTCTACGTCCCAATCATGCAGTGGGCTCATGTACTTGTTTTAACTTTACAGTCTATCTTTTAACTTTTTCTTTTCTTTCTGTCATACATTCATACATTGACAGAATAAAAACATCTCTCATACTTCTTACCTTTCAATCCTGAAGGTACCGTCCTCGACACAAGGCACCTCCTTGTGTTAATTTGTCTTTTACTTTATGTGCACATACATTCACTATACTCATTTACTGTGGGGTCCTCTCACTATTCCTTGTATATCTTACAACCACTCAGTCAAACAAAACACAATCATGCACTTATACAATAAACACAGTCATGAAGTTATATTACAAACATAGTCATACACTTACATTTGCTAAAATTGTCTAAAAAGAAAAGAAGAAGAAAAAAAAACACAAACCAACCCTTTTCCCCTTATAAAACAATTTCCCTGCCAAGGTTAATATGTTTGCACACCCTGAATAGCTGCACATCTGAGTCTCTGACTATTCCATACAAAGCAATGTGGACTTCACAGAAAATCTGTGATGGGTCTTATTCCAGAACTGCCCTGCAGCAATACCAAAGTTCAGATCCAGAGAACGGCGCCAAATTGTTAAAGTCATAAATAAATAACATTAAGAATTTACCTTATATGCCTTTAGTCAGGAACAACACTTCAGGATGTGCAAACAGAAATGTTAATCTTACAGCACTGGGAGTTAGTCTTCATAATTCTTGATGAAGCATTCTCACTTTACATACAAAAACTGTAATTTTATACATTTTCTTATCAAACTGTTCATGCAATTTCATGACATTATAATGATTGTGTCCTATAGAAGACTTTGCAAAAGTCCTCATCCCTCGTGATTTTCGCCTCAGACTTCACATGAACACCTTCCTATACATGATTCACCTGCTTCCAAGGAGTCTTGTTTCTGACCTTGGATGTTTCAATCCTACCCTAGCAACAATGCACTCCTAGCCTGGAGGAGTCAGGCTAACAAATTCCTTTTTGTAATAACTACATGCCTCACTTCATGCAACACGTACTATTTCTCTCTTATTATATACTAAAAGAATGCAGTTCAAAATGAACAGTAATATTGTGGCTTATGAAGCTGTATTTTTCCCAGCCCTGCATACAAATTATATTTGCTTTTTAACAATCATAATATAGCATCATTAATAAACTAAAATTAATATACATTTTAATAAGCTGGTTTTGTCCTATAACACCTTGTAACGATAAGAAAAAAATAAGAGTTTATTCAAAATAGCTTTTGACAAAGAATACTTCATGCACTTGAGAATTTACACTTGCATATTTGGTTACCTTTGGCAATAATGCTATTTTGAACATATGATTTGTGACTATACTAAGTGGGATAGTTTAATATTCTTGTGTTTTAAAGATCACAAATGACACTTTATGTGACTAGAGTGGTTCACTAGAATGCCAGTGTAAAACACGTAACCCACTTGTTGATTATTTTCCTATCAATACAGTCTGTAGAAATCAAATTTTATCAAGAAATTTGAATATTCTCTGTTATGTCCTTGTTGGAAGTGCAACTAATCAAAATCAAGTGCATCTTGCAATATCTGAGGGCTCATTAAGACACACAAAGCACCTCATTTTTTCATATTACATCTTCCAGAACAGGCAAAGCATTCTGATTTACTGTTTAACCTTGTAAACTATGCATTTTCATGTACTGCAAGTGTACAAATTTGAACACAACTGAATTTTTTTTTGCCAATAACTTAGTCTTGTGTGCATGCATTTTTGCAATTAAATTCCATGGTTTAATTCTCATTAAAAACATTAAAGTGTAGAAGCAACTCATATTTCTTTTATCAAACCATTAGCATTAAAATGCTATATGAAACAAAACTTAATGATAATTGCAAAAACCTCAGATTGTCTTTTGCAATATATGTTGATGGGGGCTCTTATGCTCACAGAAATGTCCAGCAATAGTTTATGCATGTCTGTGCATGTGCATGCATGCCTGTGTACATTTATAATCCAAAACATCTATTGTTCAACTGTCTCTTCTACCCTTTGTGGGACTTGTCTCCTTCATGTGTTGGTTTTGGTTTACTGGAATCTGTATGCTTATTTGAAATCTATAGTATCACCTACCAATGGTAGCACAAATCTCCTCCCACACTACAGTATACCAGCAGACAACCTGAAATAATATGTAATTTTATCTCATGCTCTGTAGTACTAAACTGTCTTACTTCAGGTAAGCGTAACTGGTTCACAGTAACTAAGCAGGACCTCCATGTTGTTAAACTACTTTATCTAAAGCCTGACTAATTTCATCTAATGTCCCCCACTTAACACAAAGCTAGGGCAAGAGACTCTCTCGTATTCCCTAGACTCCACAAATTACCACTCTTTCACTCTGATTAGGCCTACATTTACACTAACTATTGACACAGCATGTGCTACTCAGAATTCTCTTTCATCTAAAATAAGAAACTGAAATACTTAACTTGCATTGAAAAATGAAAATAAAGAAAGAATATAAAAGCAGCTATAATACTAACAATGGCTAAATAAGCTGACTAAAACCACAGCACAGGTCTTTATTTAGAATGCTAAAGTCCACACACACACACACACACACACACACACACACAATTATGCATACACACACAAACACACACACACACACACACACACACACACACACACACACACACACACACACACACACACACACACACACACACACACACACACACACACACACACCACACACACACACACACACACACACACACACATTCACCCTTATCGTACCTCTCAACTGCCCAGAATTTTGCAGAATGCCCAAATATTTGCCTGATATTTTTGGTCTGTTCTTTATAAAATATGTAGTTTTCTGGGAAATCACAGAGCAATGAAATAGTATGATAATGACAGAAATTTGAGTTTCAGACATCATATACTTCAGAACATGTATGATAATACAAAACCTGTTATTCTAGCAACTTTCTAAGTTTATAAGAGTATATCTAAAAATCGTTCCTATTTTTGTGGCTCTATCACTACATCATGTTTGGCAAGTGGCTTTGTCCAGATTTTTTACTCTAGCAGGTTGAGAGGCATGCTGCACTTTGGTTAAGAATGCAGCTCATTTGTGAGATTCCCATATGTGATGTCTATATAACCTCCTCACACACACACACACACACACACACACACACACACACACACATACACACACAAAAACTTAATTTTTCTGTTATACTTATACCAATGTGTTTTAAAACAGCCATAGTATTCCAAAAATCCACCAGACATTTCTTATTATCCTTTTTAGTGAATTTGTACTTCCTTGTACTTCACTGACTAAGACTGGATCCCTAAATTGGGTGACCCTAATGCTGTTTGACTTTTTGATGTGTAGCAGCTCCAAAACGGCTTTGATTTGTGAGTGCCTTGTAGAGCAGGCACAGGTCACCCCTTAATATTCGGTAGGAAACAAAAAAATGGATAGGACTTTCAGTCTATCTGTATAGGACATGTTGTTTATATCCTATATTTTCTTTGTGAGGAACCCCTGAGGTTGCTGCAGTAGCTGTAAGCGCCTAGTCAAGTACATGTGAAATGGTGCATTGTACTTGACTATAGGTCTAATGAAGGCTGAGTACAGTTAGACTATAATTTCCTTGGCTCTGGATGCCATATATTTATTTATAAATTATGCCACATAAAGGACATCCTCACCATTGTGGATACATGGCAGTCAAAATTCAAGCTACTATCTATCAGTGTACCTAGATCACTCACCTCTGAGTGTACTCTTAGGGGTGTGCTATTGATGTTGTAATTTGCAGGGGTATATGACTTCCCAAAGGGTATGATAATGCATTTTTTGCATTTCGTTTTAGGCCACGGCTCTGGTACCAGTCATTTGTCTGATCTAGACTCTCACGAAGGATATCTAGATCACTGGAGGATTCAGTGACTACCCCCAGATTGCAGTCGTCATCAGACATTGTCATCCTTCCACGTTATCCTTTACTTCAGAGAAGTATATTCTAAACAGGATTGGTCCCAACACTGACCCTTGTGGCATACCACTAGTAAGTGATCTCTTGCTAGACTTGGATTACCCAATTTAACCACATGTGCCCTGTCCATGAGCTAATTAGCTATCCATCTATTGATGTAGAGATTTATGCCCAGTTTTGTGAGTTTATTTATAATATCTGAGCTGGCAATTGTGTCAGATACCTTGGCCAGGTTGTGGTAGGTGGTATGTACTGTTTTACCCTCATCCATGGTCTTAGCAACTTACTCAAAGAAATCCAGCAGACATGCACTTGACAAAGCCCACTTGGGTCAGATCCAGTGTTAGCAAGTTTTCTATGTCAGTATTTATCAGGTCCATGATTATTCTTTCCATGGCCTTAGATACAAGACCAGTCAAACATATGGATCTGTAATTTCCCAAGTCAGTAGATGGTCCCCATTTATGCAGAGGGATGACTGTTGCTGTTCTCCATTCTACTGGGACAAAGCCAGTCTGAAGGCAATGTGTTAAATAGAGATCATAATGGGTCTGATAATTCCTGATTTAAACTGTTTAAGAGGCAACCTGGTATATTGTCAGTCCCCTTTGAAGCCATGTTTTTAGCTGTAGAAAGCACAGTGCCAACCTGTTCTTTGGTGATAACTGGCAGGGGAGTGGTGGAAGCTATTTCTTGGGGGAGAACTGGGGATGATGAAAAGGTGAAATCTGAGTTGAATTTGTCAGCCAGTAGATCTTCTGTTTCTTCTGGCTGAGTACTGGTAATGCCATCTACAATTAATACCACACATTGTTGGGTGTTGCCCTTAAGATTGCAGACATAACTGAAAAATGCCTTATGGTTATCCTTAGCTTTGAAAGCTATTTTTACCACAAAGACTACTTTCAGAGACTTCACTAGTTCCCTGATTCAGTTGTTTAGACTAATGAGAGACTTTTTGCTCTGCTGTGCACATTCCCTTTTACTTCATGAGAGGATTTGATTTCTTTTATTGTACAACCTATTAATACCAGGAGTTCACCAGGGTGGCTTGTTTTTGCAGTTTGACCTGGCTTTATTATGGTCTAGTACTGCCATTTCTATGTAGTTGTTTTTGTGTCATACAGGACTTTTGTGTATGCCTCTGCATTGGTTTCTGTGTTTTGTGGATTTGGGAGAGCTTGGAAACTAGCTATGCCATTCCATAATAGTTAATAATTTATCTTAGAGAAGTTCTTTTTTTGGGTTAGGTGGGAGGCCTAGTTTTACCATTATATCAGGGGAGACTGCTTTTTGATCTGATTTTACCAGTGAGGGAGGACATCACAATGTGTGTATGTGTGTGTGTGTGTGTGGGGGGGGGTGCAGCACTCTCCCATATTTGTGACTACCAAATCTAGGATATTTAATCTCCTAGTGGAAGTACAGACTAGCTGCTAAAGGGCATTTTAATTTACAAAGTCAAGAAATCTTTGGGCCTGTATTTTAGTGGTGTGTATCCCTCCCAATTAATGGAGGGTAGTTAAAATCACCTAACAGTATAATATTGGGCTGGATGGTGATTGATTTTAGTAACTTCAGGTATGATGGGTTTCTTGGTTCATGCTGGCAGACCTGTAGTTAGATAGAATATGGTAATGGATTTTTCCCATGGTTGGATGGATATGAAGTAGCTCAAGCATCTTATATTGTTTGGCCAGCCTTGAGGTACGTCTGTTCCTTTTCTTTATATTCTTTTTTTCTGGTACTTTCAGTTGATTTCTAATTATCATCTACTTTGGGTTTGATTTCCATTCCCACTTTGTTTTGAAATGTTTCAGTTAAACTAAGCAAAAATATCATCTTAGACTTCTTCAAAAACATGACCACTCACAGAACTAAAACTACCACTGCAAGAATCACACAGATGGAACCTGATGGAGCACCAAAGTTAGAATTTAATAAAATAAAAGTATAAAAAAATGACTGCTTAAATGCTTTCATCCTCAGATACAGGACTTAATCAGAACAGAATAATGTAACAGCAACCAACCCTTAAATAATCTCCCATTTGAACCCACCGATACATAATCCATAACCATGCTAAAAAATAATTAACAACTAACAATAAGTAATTAAGATATAATTTATTAGTGGGCAAACAGGTGGCCACAAAAACCTACCAATAAATATATACTAAAAAGTATAAAAAGCTAATATATAACTGCATAATCCTATAAATATGTCAAAAATAATAAATATAAAAACCAGTCATGTAATCTGTAGATGATCCGAAAAAATATATAAAAATGTATAAATATGTCATGTATATATCTAAATCTAACGTAAAGTATAAACATAAATTTATAAATATAAATATAAATAATTGACATATACATATATATGAATCTACTTCAGAACATTGAAATGCCACAATATCGAATAAAAACATTGAGACGGAAATAACAAAACACCAGAACATCGAAGGAGGACATGCTCGAACCATGGAACATCAACCCAGGTAGTATGGATGACAGGTAGTACACAGTAGTATGGAATGGAGATTGCAGTACAGTGGGGTTTGGGAAACTTACCCTTACCCCACTGTAATGCAATCTCGGAGTTGGCATATATAATTTAGGGGGAGTGGGGGGCAAAGTCCCCCACACATGGGGGTGCAGGGGCCTTGCCCCCCTGCAAAACTATTGGTTCAGGTATATGTGCTTATTAGATTTGGTTCGATATTCCGTGGCTCGAGCATTTCATCCTTTGATGTTCTGGTGTTTCGTTATTATCCATCTCGATGTTTTGTAATTCAATATTGTGGCGTTTCGATGATCTGACGTAGATATATATATATATATATATATATATATATATATATATATATATATATATACATACATACATAC